>NC_088858.1:12888787-13189621 GCF_963853765.1 Magallana gigas | reverse complement strand
CTGATGCGCCTGCATTACCTAAGGAGGAATAATATCTTTGGATTAAGGTGGGGATCTCAATGGTTTATATGATATTTGATAATTTCAGGAAGAGCACTTGGGATCGTGACCTACATACATGTACCATCTTAAATGCCTTGAACAAAGAAACAATAATATAATATGTACATGATATATGATTCAATTTAAGAACCCAGATATAGATCAATCATCTGTTTTGTAATACTTCCTATGTATATATACATGTACATGTATTAGTTTGTGTTTTGTTCTAAACTATTCATGTTCATGGCTGTAGTATGGCGTAGTCTTAATTTAAATTACATCCCCACTCCCAAATAAACTCAAATATAAACAGTTCCCCCCCCCCTCTCCCTTGTCGAATGATCTATTAAAATCTAAATATAATTTGGGTGTCTAAAAACTTTTATAAACTGGTAAAAAATGTTATTCTTGAAAAAAATTACATTACACCTTGCATAATTGACAAATGATCTATTGAGATATGATCAGAGGTCATATTTCTACCTTGGGATCAATAAGTAGTATTCATTGACAAGTTAAAATTAATAACAATAAATGATTCAAATTATAAATGTTTATACTCCACATTCAACCCCCCCCCCCCCCCATCTAACCTGGTTATATAAAGATTCAGTCTTCTTAATACATTCTTACATGTGTACAGATAAGTAGCAAATTTCAAATCATTTCTTTTTCTCTCGTGATTCACATTAACATTTTGGAAATTGCTTAATTCAATTTTTAAGATTTATAAACAAAATGTTATATGCATCACTGCCATGTGTATTCGCCTATTTGGGGCAATTGTAAAGTCTCCTAAACAAAGCAGTGACATCATTAGGCTAGGAATTACCCACATGGATCAAACACTACTGTATAACATATGAATAAGATAAAATACATTATTATTTCTAGTTCTAAAATGTCAGGGTGTCTCCAAGGGGGCATAATCTATATACAATTTTACGCGCAATGACACAATTAAAAACAAAAATAAATTATATGGTTTAGGGATGAGGGTCTCAGATCTCAGAAGTTAACAAAATATACAGTGTATCATATCATTTCCTATTTTATAAAGGGGGGGGGGGGGGGGTTAAAGACAACACCTGGGGGTCATTAATGTACTTTACACCATTTGATGCATCATAATGACATTAGAAGATATTTTGTATTTTCCTTTTTCGTGAGGTAAGAACAGTCCCATAAGGTCATGACCTACATTGTATTTGATGCATTATAATACATTAAGAAAAAAATACTCCTTCCTTCCTATTATAATTTACTCATATAAAAATGATAAGTGTCTACACTTACTTACATGTAATACACAAATTTAATAAGAAATTGTTTAAACAGGGTCAATATGGGGTCAACTCAACAGTGAAAGTCTGACAAATGAAAAAAAATAACTTTTGCAACTAAAATGACAGACACTTTACAAATGCGATAGGATAGGTAACGATGAGAAGCATATTTAAATATTAAAAAATGATGATACAGTATGCTGTCAAAGGGAGATCACATTTAGAAAGTAGAACTTATATATGTATGCTGGCATCTCATTATATTGTGCTAATGCTACTACATGTATTATGCTTACCTAAATTGGTCAACATCATAATGATAATCCAATTAAAACACAATAATGAATTCCTTTAGCTGATCTTAACTAATCCTTTTCTGCATACGAAAAACACAGACATGTATGTATGGGTGTTGCTAAAACGCGGAACGGAAAACGGAACGGAAAGCGGAACGGAATGGAAAATATCATCACGTTTATCGCTTAAAAAGGGTATAGACTGACCAGAAACGATTTACTTTGTATCTTTTATTTATATATAATGAATGATTATCAACATGTTGCTATCTTATTAATATTCATATGAATGTCTATCAATTATAGCATTGTTAGATCCTCACAGCGACATATCAAATACGAGAGCGTGAAGGATCTAATTTTAATTAGATTGTGTAGTCATTCGGCTTTTGTTGAGTACGAAACAGAATCAAAGTACTGAAGTACTGAAAACCGGGCTCTTTTGGTGTGTCTTTATGCATATTGTGTAGTAAAGACTGAAAAAATCTCTCTCTCTCTCTCTCTCTCTCTCTCTCTCTCTCTCTCTCTCTCTCTCTCTCTCTCTCTCTCTCTCTCATGCTTTTAATGTCGGCAAAGCATCAGAGAGCGACCAAATTTTGTAAGCGGCTATAAACAAAAAATATGTTTGTCTAGTAGAAGTTAAAAAAGTTCAACAGTTGCTGCCTTGAATTTTGCAACAAGCATTATATATTCAATCCCCGTTTCTTCATCGCGCAGCAAAGTAGTTCATGGAAATTCATGCGCATTGTATGTGTCCAAAATGCATAGCAATGTTTTAAAAACACGTTATCAATAAGAAAACTAAAAAAGATAGACAATTCATTCGAAATTTAAAAAAAAGAAACAAAATGCCAACACTTTTGACAAAACGTGGCTCTTTGTGTAACTATTTGGTATAGCGGAAGCTTTACCTTGACGCTGTTTGGTTTTTTGTTTATTTGTGCTATTTATAGTAACATTGGCGATTTGCCTGCCTATAGCCAGGACTCTGGTTTCAGCAGAGCCCGGCTAAAAATCAAAAATCAATACGAATTGTGAAACATTAACATGATTAAACGAGCAAATTAGCTGTAACTTTTTACTTATTTTTCTTATATGGTATTGCTGGCATATCAGCGTAACGTACGCAGTTGGTGAAAGCGTTTTATGCGTGTTTTGAGTATTTTTATATTTCAAATATGATGTACATGTATATACTTACATCAAAATTGAATTTTCGGTGTTCTAGACGATCTTTTATCATACAGACGATACAGTATCATTGAGATGGAAGAAAAAAACGTAGGATCGACTGACAACATTAAAAATTAAAATACAGTAAACATTAAAATGCACGGTAATTTGTGAAACTAGTAATTTGTGAAACTAGTATTTTTAGCAATGCAATTTTGTTTACGTTTGCATTACTAAGCAGTTGTTTATTACAGCAGCTATATACATATGATCCGAATAGAGAGCTCTAGACGTTGCCTGGTTTGATTTTCCGATTATATATTGGGACTATAGTCTGTCCATCCCAAAATATTCATGCAGCACATTTGGACGATTTATAATGGAAAATGTTGACATCTTTTCTCCATTTGGAAGTCACTCAGAAGACATTGCACAATTTTTCAACACTATCATTCGGGTCTGTTGAAATGCAAAACCCCGTAGACTTCTTTATTTTTAGCCGTGTATTTATACCAGCTGATAAGCTAGGGAGGACGTTCTATAGAAAGAATAATGAGAATGTTTAATGCTTCTAAAAGAGAATCGCTTGAACCCTGAGGTATATATAAATATACAGCATAAAGTGAATCGAGGATATTTTGGGACAGAATATAGTGGTCAATGCATGTACTGTTAATTTTGAGGAAATAGATATTCTTGAATAAATAATCTAATATTGCTAATCTTTCAAAAAAAAAATTAAAAAGGTACATAAAGTATATCGTTTTAGCATGATTAACAAATCTATGAGGTAAATAAAATTAGATAAGATTTTCCGTTTTCCCTTCCGTTCTGCTTTCCGTTCCGTTTTCCGTTCCACGTTTTAGCAACATCCATGTATGTATACACATGAACCCATCCAATCGAAGAGCTGGGTTAAACTCGTACCCGCTTATGAGACATGCAGACCTGTGTTGTGTACGTAACTTCAGACAAAGATCAGTCATTTGTAACATGCATGTATTTTTATGACCTATTCTTCAAATCCACTTGCACTACTTATTAGGTAAATAACAGCTTTAAGGTGGCGCAGGACACCTGCATATTGTGATGTACATGTATACTTCCTATTGAGATAAACAATAAAGTATATTGAATATTGATTAAATATTTACCCCCCAAATAATGTTACCTAACATTGAAGCGCAATGGGTTAGAGCGTTTACATGTCTGTAAGAGCCTTGGGGTCCAAGGTGTATTTTTGGTAATTTTACAATTGATATAAATGAATTTTCATGGGGGGGGGGGGGGGGGGGTCTGGACCCCTCACTCCCACCCCTTCTCTAAATCTGTGCACACGATGATGTTCATGTAGGCACACAGAAGCAAATCTAAAACCGGCAACCGCCACGGGGAGGGGGCATAATTTAATTTTTAATTTTGTTTGTAATTATTATATAGACCATTATACTTTCTATGACAGAAAATGTTAATATTATTGATTAACTGAAAATTTACTGCAAACAGTTCTAACCCAAATTGCACATAAAGTGCTGCTCATGTCACGATGTGTATTATCATATGGGAAGGGATCTCATCCTTCAGTTATGAAAATTATAAATTTTAATTGTATTACCGGAGCTTGCATGTAGCTTTCATTTTTAATTAAACTGGTACAAAAAAGTGTTATTTAGGGGCAAACACATGGTGCGGGTATTACTGTCTAATGACAGCATCTAGTTCCAATTGTCCCATCATAGGCTAATACACTAAACAAACTACCACTGAGCATTGATTAAATGTTTAACATACTTATCAAATATTTTGATAAATACAAAGCTGTTTTAGTGGGTTTTTTATGTAAATACAATCATATAACTTTTTAATAGGCCTAATGGTAATTAAAATCAGTAAACAATAGGTTGCGTGCATGTTTTCATATTTCTTTTTTTTTCTTGTTCCTTATTGTTATCTGACAGTGTGTTTTAATTATTTTTATCTGTAACATCAATTATTTGTTTTACTTATGTATGCGTTGTAGACATGTGCCCCCCCCCCCCCACCCCACCCCTTTTTTAGTATGTGATATCCAATATATATCTAAAAATTTGACCACATGTGCAACTAACAAATACATGAAGATATTTTAACAGTTTATTTTTTTTCTCTTTTTTTTTAAATTCATTTATTATAACAAAATGACGTAGGTGGCTGCATGCAGTTCTAATAATAATTAGACTGTTTTTAAAATAATTGTTGTCACCTATCTAACGTATACGTATCTAACGTATGCATATATGATTGGATCAATACGACAGTAAATTAAGATTGCAACTTGCATGTGTTTTACCAAGCAAAAAAAAATTCAAAACAAAACTAATCAGCTAAAGAGTCGACTCGCCGTTAACACTGAGTACTTATTACACGTTACACCCAGTGATGTATCGCGGGAAATTATAGCGCGAGATCATTGTGACATCATACTTAACTTTCTTTGTACTCGACAATTCTCGTAAATTGTCGGATAAATTCGGGGAAGGAAATAGGTACATTTTTTTTAGGTGATCATATGTGTTGTTAAAAAGGATTTTTGTTGTTGTGAATGAAATAGATATGTATAGGATTAAGAGGTAAGAATTTTCCTTAGAAACGCTTCCTGTTCCACCATGTTGCTATGCACCGCAAAGGAGTATTGGGATATCAGAACTTTTTCACGTGGCCTCATAAAAATTTCTTTGAAAAATGTGCAGATTTCAACTCGAATTTTCTCCGTTCGTACACGTTGTCTATGGAGCTCGCTACGCTTCGCGCCGCCTCGCTGCGCTCGCTAATATGTTTTACGGTGTAACCGTTTGGAGGGCGAAGCCAATATAAATGGGGCTAGATCAGTAGATGCCCTTTCATCATCTCTGGCCTGTCATTTCATAAATTGTTTTGTTTAGACTCTAATCTTATTGCTTCTTAAATTTGTTCAAGCCCGGCCCTGATATGCTATAGACAATAGTCTGCCCCATGTTACTGTTTCCATCACATTTTGACAATGTTATAGAAATGTACACAACTTAAAGAAATACAATTGAAATCCTTCATTAAAACATCATCTTTTATTTTTTAATCAGAGATTTTCACAGGAGAGAAAAACAGATTTCTTATGGAGATTTATCTTTTTTCCATTCGGAAGTCTCTTGGAACACCTCACACAATTTTAAAATGCTATCATCCAGATCTTATTTTATATCATTTGCAATACAAATCTCTATAGATTTTTATTTAACAGTCGCTTTTTCAGCTGAACAAGTCAGAGAGAGAGAGAGAGAGAGAGAGAGAGAGAGAGAGAGAGAGAGAGAGAGAGAGAGAGAGAGAGAGAGAGAGAGAGGGGGGGGGGGAATTCAAATTCAAAAACCTGTAAACGAATTTTCATTCTGGTATGTAAATAAATATTGTTTGAACCCTGAAATATTTCATCTACGTAAGCCAAGTGTTTCTTATCCGCCCCGCTCCTGGAGATCACAAACCCTTGGCTAGCAAAGGTAGGGATATTTATGAAAAACTAATAATGAAGCAAAAAATCTTGGGACAGTTAAAAATTATTTTGATTCTATCAATACACATGTGTATTATTTTGATCTCTTAATGTCTAGTCTGAAGTAATTTATACATATATTGGATAATACCTGGCTGCAGCTACATGTAGTATCTACATCGCAGATATCTGGATAATTTCTCAGCATGAAGTATTTTAACTTTTTACTCCCTTATTTTAAACATGTTAAATGTGTGCATAAAAAATGAATTAAAGTGTAATGACTGACGTATATTTTTTTTAAAACAGGAAAATCAATTTATCTCAAGAATATTTCACTTGTATGAACAGATATTGAGATTTTTTTGGTCCCTAAATTCACTAAAATTTGTCATCCAAACACTGAATTATTCAATGATTGATTTGTGCATTAAAACTAAAAAATTGAGATATATCCTAGCTTATTCACATCATAAGGTACAAATTATGTCCTTAATGTATATTGTACATACCGGGTATATAATTCAATCTTAGTTTGTCTGACAAATGTCTTACATTTAGTGTGCATTGCATATTAAAATTCATGATTGTAAATGCAAATCAGTACTTCCTATTGTGCATAATTTTTAAGTATTTATAATGCATATTGCTCCAAATAATCTCCTTATTTGCTTTCATTTTCATGGCAGATTGGGAGGAATTTGAACATTTATTATATTTTAATCATATATAAATGGTTTACACATTTTATTTTATTTTACTTTTTTTTTGGGGGGGGGGGGGGGGGAGAATTAGAATGGGGAAATATTTTACAATGTGTCTGTCAAAGATTATGATGTCCACAAAATTGAGTTTTGATTATCTTTTGTTTTTATTGAATTAGTTATTGGTGGTAAGTCTTTTTTTTTAATAATTAATTTGAATTCTGGGTACGAAATGACCTGGGTATGAGTATGTCAGGCTACGATTTGAGATGAAACCTAAAAAACGAAAGTAGGAGAAAAAAACGTCTTTGGTAATTTCAATTAGTAATCAGAAAGCAAATTCAATTAAAATTGAGCTCTACCGGCAAGGCGTGTGTGAATAGAAAATTCGGACTAGTTGCATATTCATTCAACGGATTTTTTTGGCGTCAGTAAATCGGACCAGTAATGCCTTGTTTTAACCGTCCCAGTAATTCCCTATAAATATGGTTTCCCATTTCACACTCTCACGAGAACAAGATAAAAGACTATGTACATAATGCATTGTAAATAAAATAATTCCATTACGTAAGACTAACAGAGTTGTCGTTCCTTCGAGTGACGTCACAATGGATTTCTTGCACATTGATCCCACAGAATTTTTCGGAGTCAGTAAATTTGTACCCACAATGCAATTTATCAATGTCGGACGATCTCACTAGACTTGATTCCTTCTTGCGAGAATCAAAGTTAAACTTTTGAGAAACAGATAAATTGTGTAATTTCAAGAATATCATGCTTTTTAAGTAAACAAAACAGTATATTTCACTTAGGTTTTTTTTCAGGGATTTTTTCAAAGAGACAGACGACACTTGACCGACGTGAACTTTGACGTCACAATAAGGGGAAATTACTCTAAGTAGTTATTGTAAATCTGCTGAAATATAAATACCAAAATCTTCTCAAAATCTTGCAAAGCTAACGAATGGGGAGATTTTTTTTTAAATAGGAAATAAAACAGTTGTAACTTGCTCTCATTTTGATGAATGCTCACATTTATTTTATTCAGGAACGTTTTATAAAAGAGGGCGCGGCAGCATCATTCAAAAAATATTTACAAGCAAAATGAAAAAGAAATTCTCAAAATCAGGGAAATTCTAATCCGGGTAAGGAATGGTGAGTGCGTAGTATGCATTTAGCTCTTTAACTGCTCAACGGTATCACACAGTTTTCACAGTTATTACATCCTCCCCGGGGGGGGGGGGGGGGTCCAAAACCGTTTTTCTTATATGATCAGCAATTTTTTTTATACGTAATTTACATTTTTTTTAAACGGGGGGGGGGGGGGGGACTCTATGATAAGTCAATTTTTTATATGTACTAAGTTTAAGAAAAATGTCTGCTACAAAAAAAGAGGAAATAAACTGCAATAAACATTATGTTAAAATCTTTATTATTCAACAACATTGTATCTGAGATAAATTATATCTAAATAAATAAACAATCTTATAAATTCTGAATAATGAAAATTTACTAGAAAAAAAAAGGCATGTTTATATTTTATTTTCCATTCAAATTCAGTTACGTTGATACTTTTATTTTTATTGATTTATCATAATTCATTATTTGATCACATGCTGCGCTCGCCCCAACGGTCGCACCGTAAAACATATTAATAAAATATATTTAAAACGCACACAGTAGGATCCGCCAGCATGGTTACCAACTCAAATCATTCGTTAAAGTTAAAAACTAAACGTCGCGTGCTCAGTCTACATTATGACGTCATATTTCAGACGTAAAACGTCTTCGGAAATAGCCGAAGACAGTTACGTGATTACGATTTTTTTTTTATTTCTTCTTTCATTGTTCATCACTTTAATTCATACGAGTGCCGCTGCAATAAAATTGAATACTTTATTCAGTATCTAAAAGATCAGTTCCATGACGTTAATACTTTTATTTCCATTTGATAATTTGATAAGACATACATAGAACAACCCGTGTTTCTTGATTGAAGCACTATTGAAACTTGTCTGGTTTCCATTTTAATTTCTTTTAATTCGAATTACCTTCTATTGAAACACTAGAATTAAGGGGCAATAAGCATCGATAAGTACCAGTCAATCAATGATCGAACTAACTTTAAAAAACAAAATGGCTGCCAATATGGCAGCGCCCAGGGCTAGTCTCGTTCAACCAGACGCTCGACTGTCTCCGTAAAACTCGTCGGAGTTTTACGGAGACAGCCGAGCGTCTGGTTGAACGAGACTACGCCCAGGGCTGGAAGAAATTTTTTTTTTTGGCCTTAGAACCCCTGATTCAACTTTCATTTTTCACTGATTTTCTTATATATATGTGTTACCATTAATCCTCGCTTCGCGAGGCGGGCTTCGCCCGCCTCTCGCTGCGCTCGGTATAATGTAATTAAGTCTGTAAGAAGTAGCATACGTCACTTCCATACGTTGTTTTAAAATTAGCAGGGGGTTTATTATATTATAATAGCACACGTTTATCTGAATCGGGATCGGGATTCCGTGCCATATGTGTGCATAAGTTCAAAGTCGCTGTAATTGTAATGTTGTCGGTAAACAGAACAGAAACAAAGTATTCCTTTTAAAGAAATGATTGGCATGTGATATAAACTATCAGTATTATGAAATAAGTTAATGTTATGCCGAAACTACAACATGCACCAAATAGCATAATTTGCAATGTTTCGTTGTTTTCCGTAAACACATGTTACAATTAAATATAACTTAATTTTACTTTTATAGTAGGCGAGGCTAGAGTACTTCCCGATTAAATTTTTTAAGCATTTAGGCATGATTGTATAATTATGTCACTGTATAAAAGTTTAAATCTCAAGAAAAATGCATCAAAATATGAAATTTTTAATTTACACAAAGCTATCACTGCATAGTTAACAAAGTAGTGCCATTCGTATTGTGTGCGCAAATAGTAGAATTCACCGAATGCCAGATACTATACATGCAAACTTCATTCATAGATAGATCATAATTATTTTAGAGGTATGAACCCTTTATTAAAGCAGAGGGCTAGAGTCGGTGGAATCTCTGATAATCTTAAGGCGTTCACGTTTTCGTTGGAAACACATGCAAATGGTCCTGACCGTCCACGTATTGTAGTCCTTTTTTAAAGGACAGCAACTTGTTTCTTGTTATATGTATGATACTCAGTATTCTCTACAATATTGTCATTTTCTTGCAGTAAACAGAATACTATAAAGAAATTATGATTCGTATTCGAATAAACTTAAAAAGAAAGAGGGGGTATATTTTAGAAAATAATATGAACTAATAGACATGAATAATTTTTAAGATTAAAGTAAAAGAAAAAAGCAATGGCTATTGAACATTGTGTAGAAGATGTTTGATTATTTATATTTTGATAGTGTCAGCATAAAATGTTATGGGAAATTATATCAAACTAATGACTAAATTTAAAACAAGACCCACATTAATTTTGCAATTCGGAACAAAGCTATACCCCCGTTCTTTGCAATGTTGAAAACGTTTTCATATACATTAATTTAAAAAAGTAGAACGACACTTAATAGGAAGATGAATTTGTTCTCATAGAGAATAAGTATTACTTTTTAAGTTTCTTCTATCCTCGGTATCAAAGTATTTTTTTCATCAAAAAAATGTTATTATCCTTCAAACTTTACAAATGAAATAAAATAAAAAGAAGCCATGCATTTAACAATGTTATTGTAATTTTGACCACGATGAATATAATGGAATAAATATACAAGTTGAGATCAAATTAGAAAAAAAGCAGTTGCATCGCTGCACCAGGGGCTAGAACCCTTTATCTTTATGTAGCGGCCGGGTCTCCGTGGAGCCACGCCACTAAGCCAAGCAGTCCGTTGAATATTTGTGTTTAATATTAACACTACAAGACTAATTAAATTTGTCTTTATAAAAGACGATACGAATAAAAAAAAATCCGGATAATTTAGAGTTATGGAACATTGCCGACGATCGGAAATCGTTATCATAAAAAAAAGTTAAAGTCTCAGGATAATGATAAGTTCAACTCGCAAAATAATTTTTTTAATTTAACATTAATTTATTTTAAAATGAGAAAATACTCAAAATGAAAAGAAACAGCGGTATTTAATATCTTTGTGGTCAATAAAACAAGGTGTGTGAATAAAACAATCTAGAATGCAAACTTCTGTATCTGCAGGACAAACAATTTGATTTTCAACTGGATATGCATTATCTAACGATTATGAAAAAAGTAAAGACCAATTCATTTTATATGTAAAAGAAACCTATAGGTTTTACTCACCATGCACGTCTCAGGAAGGATCTAAAATAACATGTTGGTTCCTGCTATATTATAGCCGGTATACTCATGCATAGGAATCTACCCTCGGCAGCTGTTTAGCGTCTTTTGTTAAGTCATAATGCCTAGATACATCTTCTAACAAATTGGTCTGCTTTAAATGGTCGTCAAGAACGAAGTATTCTTCAAATATGGTTAAAAGAGACGTAACCTTATTTTTATGCAACCAGTTAGAAAAAATACAATTCCTTTTGAAATTTAAATCTCATTGGCGTAAAAGATTTAAGCAAAGATAAAATAAAGAAGGTCATGTCTGCTAAGTACCGGTAATTGCGACTTATAACTGACATAGATAATTTGACTAAAAGAATATAATAAAATATGTCAATCGATGCCTTAAAGGGGTATGGTCACGATTTTGGTCGAAAATTATTTTTCCGATTTTAATAATTGCTTCAGAAAGGCATTTCTAACAGGCAACCGAAATTTGAGTGTCATTTGTTGAGTTATAAACGCATTACTGGGCTTGAAATTCTTCGCTTTGTAAACAAAGCGTTTGTTTACATTTTGAACGTTGAAGTAAAAATTTCAGATTTAAACCGAAAACGAATGTGTTAAACGTTAGAAATTGTTTATTCATGCTTAAAATAAATAAAAAAAAATAGACAAATAACTGGTAAAAGATTTTTAGCTTATTTTTTCCATACATTTTCCAAAGCCTGTGAGCACGAAAACACAATTGTTACATGTAAATTGTACAGTGTTATATAGCTGGATATTTAAAGAAGGGATGAAAAATTTAAATTGAATTGGATGATATATACATGAACACGACCTTAGTTCTATTTTTTTTGGTTGCAGCTGAGTGGAAAATGATTACAATGTTGTTTTTTAATTAAACCAGTGAGTGGGTATTTAGGACGTCCTTTGTCTAAATGTTGTTCTTAGGTCAAATATTACTAAAATTGTTATCCCTGTCCCAAATGTGAAGGTCGGATACTAGACTGTTTTGAAAAAAAATTGGGGAGGCCCCCCCCCCCCCCCCAATTAAACTGCCCGTTTGATAACACAATATGTTCCTTGTTTACAAATTAATCTGTCGTGGTACTGAGTATCAAAATGTATGAAATTTGACGAAAACGCTAGTGTATGCATATTAGTTTGCAATTTTTTTTACACCAAAGTTGTCATATCCAAAATATTTCGCCCTACACTTTCTAACATTGTGTAAATTAGTCAACCCCGTTTTTGGAATATAAATTCTTTCGATCAAAACTACAAGCGCATCAAATTTTTCCATTTTATTTATTAACATTTTTTATATTACCAAATATATGTCTAATCCAAGGTATAATATGAATATCTGCCCGCGATGCATGATGAACTCGTCCTATACACTTTTCGCCATGACGTTAAAGTTAGTCAAACCGCGTTCTTGGTTACCCCGTTCTGGAAAGTTCTATTCCATTCTTTCGCTAGAGGTCGCGCTTCGCTCGCTTCTATCTATTAAAACTAAAATCGCTCACTCAAAAAACGAATTGCTTAATTAAGCTTATTTCATTTATTAAACATTTGTCAGATTTTAACTTCTATGTGTAATTCAGTTAAGTTCCTAATAAGTATAAGTCACTGTTTACGTAATCATTCAATTATTATTCATTATTTCTTTGCAATCATATATTTTGATGCAAACGGATCCGCCAAAGTGTGTCCACCACTTTACTCACATTTGTGCTATTTCGAGCTGGTTTATCGAAAATCAAAGTATGTTTTTGATTAATTTTACATTAATTACTTATCAGGTAAAATTCAACTATAGATTAATTACGGAAATCCTATAACACGTGTTGAATTACCAAAGGTGTAAGCAATTAGGCTGGTGCATGCATTATATGGCTTATTGGCAAAAAGTCTTAATTTATAAGTATAGATATGATCTATTCTATTATTAACTCAGGTGCAGATAATTGTTCGATTTATAGTTTCTTCCTTAAAGATAAAACTAAAATTCATTGTCAACAAGGTATAATTTCTTCATGCATGTATCAAGTACTGGTAATACTTATTTCATTATGTTGAAAATACTGAAGTGTGCGTACGTGTAGCCAGAATCAGATATCAAGTTTCACGACCTTGTAACGGTGACCTGGGATTCTTGCTGTCTAGTAACCTGTACTACTTTTCAGTTGTTATAAATAAACTTACAGCAGATTTATATAATGAAGGGCAAGGATTCACCAAATGCATCTGCCAAAATTAATGGTATACCTTGTAGGCCCAAATTCCTAAAAATTTTGTCCCGTCAAAAAAAAAAACTCTTCACGGTATATTGGCGTGATTTTCAAAGTATGGAGAACTACTGGATTTAGATCTTGAAATACTTGGTATTGAAATTCAAATGTAATATGACCAAAAAAAACCCACTGGCCTTCATTTCCAAATTTCCTAATTCATTTAAATTGCGATAACAAAAATATTGACTCGTGAAAATCGATGGGAATTGAAAAAATAATGAGCATGCCTAACATTGCATTAAAACTTTGAAATTAAAAAAATATCACCGCTCAATTCATTTGAGGTTATCTTTTTAACAGGTCTGAGTTGCATTTTTTACTGTATTTGCAAACTGTAAAATCGGGATTACTGTCAAAAGAATAGCCAGTCATAGAAGAGAACCGGTTTTCCTGTTAACACAATCCATTCAGCGTTACTTTGTAGACTGTATTTGTACAACTATGTATGATGTACATGAATTGTACTCTTAGAAACTAACGGAAGTTGAACGGGGGTTTACAGGGCGTCCAATTTTTATTTCTCAATATTACAAATGTTTCCTTTTTTTGTTTTTTAATGTACATTTTAAAACTTTGAAAATTTCAAATGAAAGGTGTCTAGATCTGCACAAGCTCATAATTAATTTTTTTTAAATGCTGATAATGAAGTAAAAAGTAATTTTCTTCTGAGTTACCCGGTATCTCGGTGCTTCGCTGATTTATCCTTTAATTGCTGTTTAAAAGCTGTTAACTTCAAAGTTTTGGTTATGCAGATAAAATACCTGTTCTTTCTTTGTTTCTTACTTAAATAGTCTGAAATTGGATATTTCAATATGACTGAACCATCAACTAATTCAGATTGCATCTTTTTCGAAAACCCTTAATATATGCATGTATCTGTGCAAATATTGATTTCAGTCATACACTTGAATGGAATTATCCAATAAAATGTTTTTCGCTGTTACATGTATCAGTACACCACATCTTATTTTAACAAGAAGAGTTACCCATGTTAATCATGCATGTTAATTATCAACATCTTGTTTTATACCTATGTTACAACGCACTTTGAAAAATTACGCACTTTGAAAATTTTTTTCAAAGTGCGTTAATTTTGGGACCAAGTCAACGCACTTTGAAAAAAAAAAATTTTTTTTCAAAGTGCGTTGATATCGTCGATATTAACGCACTTTGAAAAATGTTCATTGTTTAGTGAAAATAGTTGATAGTTTTATATACAATAAATGATTGTTTTAACCTTGTTTAGCTTAATGTGATATATTTAAAGAAGAACTCATTGCATTCTCAGCTAACTAGATAAACAGTTTCTAGATGAGAATTTTTTTCTTTTCTCATAAGACAATATCGACAATTTACACAGAAAAAAAATTCGGGGGGTTTTAATTATCCAACATCACATAAACTTCATCGCTTAGCAACTGCATTTTCCTTTTTTGACTATGCAGCAAATTTACCTCTTATCTAATATATTAGGCTATGCCCGAACGAATATGATTTATATATATATATGAATAATGGAGATCAATGTATAATATATTTCAACTGGCTTATTGCAAATATGATGTGAAAAAAGGATACCTTAGTTCTGTTTTTCAAAAACAATAATGATCTTTTAAAAGATCAGTGCGAGAAAATTAACCCATATCCTTTTGCTTGTTTTTAAGTTTATAATAATTTAATGTTCGTTAATGTTAATATTCTTTTATTGAAGTGATTTATTTGATTAGAATACGAAAAGAGGGTTATTGTTGAAACACATAGATTCTTTAACATACCATTGGAGAAATTATTATTCGGTCAGCTCGTTTTTTCAATAACACTGCATGTACTTATACAGATCATATTTCTTTTTCCGATCTTAAGGATTACGTTTACTCAGGGTTTGAGATTTAAAAAAATATTTTTACAAAGTTCAATATCTGAAGTCCAAAGTTGGTTTAAAAACACAAATTAACAATTTTGTTAACAAATATCGATATTGATGTCCATGATTTGTTTATTTGAGGAAGATATGCTCCGACAAAGGTAGATTAAAACTGAAACAGAGGAAATTCAGACTAATTTTTTCATTTTCTTATTTTCTCTTAAAAACTTTCTGTTGCAGAGTAATTGCAAAAGTTAAGTTTCTATGTGTTTTTTCATATCATTTTACATATTTTATGGTTGTATTTACTCGTCTATAAATTTATATCACTGGCTGGCACGCGATTGGAAAAATCTTTAAAATACATAAAATCGATTCAAGATAAAATTAATATCTCGAAATTTTGATCATTGACCTTAAATAATATTAATATCAAAATAATACAGACAATTAAAAGAGTTTTAGGCAATCAATGGTTTGGAGCTCCTATTAGTCAGTTTTTTGTCAAACTCGATCAAAAAGGGGCACAATTTTGGAAATTGATAGAGGAAATTCGGACTATATTAAATTTAAAATATGAGCTTTAAACGATTTATTCAAATATAAAATTAGTAAAGCTATTCGTATTTTATCATTTCCCAACCTGCAAATTGTTCTATTTTTTTTAATAATTAAAAAATAAAGAAAACCTTGAAAATGGTGGAAAAATTTGACAAATTTTGACATTTTTTTTAAAAAACATTTAGAGGTCAATAGCAGAAAAAGTAGGTCATTGACCTAGTTATTTGAAAGTGAAAAATAGCACCTCAATAGTGGGGCTACAATGAACAATAAGTAGTTTTTCGTTCCTATTAGTGGAATTTTGTTTCGCCCTGAGTAAACGTAATCCTTAAATGTTTAACCAAAGTTGCAGACTATCATATGTTATGGAAGGAAAAATGAAGGGTATGGGACCTCCTTCTTGTAATCAATAAATGATGCACTGGTATTCGACCTGTACCTTTGGTTAACCCCCACCCCCATCCCCGTTCTAAATACGTTAAATTAGATTCATGAGTGTTAACAAATCATCATACAATCAAGAAATTAGAAATTCAGTTCCAAAATTTGTGATATAAAAATATTTTTTCAAAGTGCGTTAAGAGTGTCGATACTAAAAAATGTTGATGTACCTTCATAACGCACTTTGAAGATTTTTTCAAAGTGGGTTAATTAGGTCCAAAATTTAACGCACTTTGAAAAAAAATTTCAAAGTGCGTTGATTTTGTCCAAAATTTAACACACTTTGAAATTTTTTTTCAAAGTGCGTAATTTTTTCAAAGTGCGTTGCCACATACCTACCACCCTAACTTCTATTAGTAAGACGTCAAAACCTGATCTGTTCTTGGTGGAATTACTCAAGTATGGATCGCAATTGCTGTGTTCTGTTGTGGCAGAATGTTTATTCCGCAATCTGATCTGGAAATGGGTCAAGTACAACAGTGAGTAAAGAACTTTTTTCCGTATAAAGACTTTTTTCATATCTGTCCCTCTAAGATTGGAATCCTAATTATCGTAAAACTTCAAATCTGCACTCTTTGGCAGGTCTCATCAAAATGTCAACAATGCCTGCCGAGGATTTTAAACATTCTCTTTTTCGTGCAAACAGTTATTAATTGTCAAAACCTATCGACAGCGAGATTTAGCGTGAAAGATCTAGAATTTTAAAGATTGTCTTGCAATGCCATTGGGGACAAATGAATGGATCGAATAGAATATCGTTTTCTGTAGGTAGTTAATGCCTGGTTATGTCGAGAGTTTTAAACATCAACAAAAGATTGTATTGTGTGAAATTCTTTTATTATTAGCTACCGGGGAAGTAATGGAGGTTCAATTTAACTACGCTAACCCAAATTTCAAAGCTAACAAGATTTTGAGTTTCCGTTTTAGATCTTTTGCGAGGAATCGATATCAATTTCTTGTTAATAAACATACAGACCTCTTAGAGCACCGAGCATTTAATGAAATTTATATTTTTACACTAATGTTGTGTAAATGTCAAGGATATGTTTGAATATTTGTCTTTAAATTTTTGCAACAAAAAAGTGGGTTTTTTTTCCCATGCTTTAGCTTTAAAAAATTATTCAAAAGAAAAATACATGTAGATGCCTTTATATGTCAAGAGTGTCTATTGCTAAATTCTAATCTGCATTTTAAAAGTTCAAAATTATTGTCATTTGATAACATTTATTACTTTAAATTAAAAATCAGTAAAGAACGAAAGTTTGGAAGCAGTTTCTTAATCAACAGCAACACCATGTTCCAATAGACTGAAGCTCGGTAAGCATTTCTAAATCTTCAGGACCGGGTTTCTCAAAACATTGGTTAACTTTAACCACTGGTTAACTTAAACAATGGTTAAAGTTAACCAGTGTTTTGAGCAACCCGGTCCAGGCCTATTTCCCAATGATTCAGGGGGATTAAGGTTGGGGGTTGGTGGTCGCAATTAAAGAATAAAAAAATAATAATACATCCATAAAATCCATTATTCAACAAAGATGTGAATAATATATAACCAAAGCGCAAATAGAAAATAATATTCCGCTACAGCGTTTACAATTCACGTTTATTTAAAGTGGTTTAGTTTATATTTTACAGACGGATATAGGGAATCCTAGTAAGTTTAGGGAGTTACATGAGCCTGTGATTTCATATGTATACATGTGCATGTATATACAAGTATATATATGGTCATTATTATTAATACATTAGTATGAGAACGTTTTATTATGCAACAAAAGTCTTAATTAATTGAATATACATGCAAACATTAATAATTTTCCCCCAAATGAATGAAAAGTATTTTTCCTTTACTTTAATTTGAACTACGTGTATGCAGTTTGAAGGCTGTAAAATATATAACGTTATGATAAAAGTAAGTACTAGTGCGGTGCAGCTACCATCTGACCATCCCCACCTCGCCCCACCCCGCCTATATATTTCATAACTTTTAGGCTTAACTTGCGAAATGATAATTGTTGTATATTTCAAATAAACCTCATAATCATTGTGTTTTAAAAGAAGCAAGAAACTTTTTAAATTCAAAAAGTTGTTTTGTGAAAATAGTAATCGGGTTCGTAATACAATATATTTTTTCTACAGGTGCGGGATATTATTGTTTTGACTTGACTGACTCAAAAGACTGAAAAGTTGAAAAACCTTACTATTGTCTATATACCAAACATGAGAAAACCGTTACCATAGTATTGGTCTTATAAAGAAAGAATACCTATAGCTTCATGTAATGTTTCAGGTAAATTTACAAGAAATGAGGTATATGCACAATTTTTTTTAAATTTTTTTAAAACAGTTGGAGAAGTGGCCTGCCTTGGACCACAGGAGTCGGCAATCTTATCAATAAACTCAGCTGATAAATAATAACTAGAGTCAGAATAAGTAAAAACCCAGCCATGAGCTTTGCTCACAAAGTGAGCACTTCGTGAGCGAAGCTCATGGCTGGGTTTTTACTTATTTTGACTCTATAGTTATTATTTATTGATAAGATTGCCGACTCCTGTGCTTGGACTAGAAGTGCTCACGATCATATAACGCTAGGTCAAGTTGGACGAACAGTTGGATTAGGAATGTGCATGTCTACTTAAACTTTTCTATTGAGAATAGCAAAAAACACAAACGGAACTAAAGAAAACCAATACAAAACATATCAAATGTTACAATGCTAGAAAAAGGATTTTTTCTGAATTAAAATAGATAACTGTCAGTAAAACTATAAGTTTTAATTTAGCCCCAGTGTTTGGGACTGGAATTTGAACTTCTAAGTTGTGAATCAATCTTACAATCTGTGAAACTATTAAAACACATTTATTATTTGAGATTATAAAAAAAATCACTAATCGATCATTTTAAGTTTTAATTGGCACTTTAAATGTATGTCCCATTTGTGATACAATGTATTATGTTGTTCAAAACATGCTATTTTACACCCACACCCATCTTTTATACTTCTATTATTCTGTATGAAAGACAATAGTAGAGTGCATGGCATATATTCATGGCATCTAGCTGCACTTATGTGTAGATGTCATAGAAGTATTGGATTGTGTTTGTATAAATATATTTATGTTCAGTGTATATTTTCCCTTATGTTTGCATTGGAAACTTGCGTCATTCAATTTCCTGTGAAAACACTTATATTTTAATATGACGTACGTCACACATGTCGAAGTTCAATATCACAAGTGAAAATCAGAGTTCATGCTAGTGGCTGTTGTAGTGGCTCTTCTATTAAAGGGGCATGGTCACGATTTTGGTCGAATTTTATCTTTCTATTTTCATCCTTTACAATGCTTTAGAAATTCATTTCTAATGATCATCCAAAATTTGAGCATCAGTTGTAGAGTTATAAGCAAGCAACAGGGCTCACAGTTCTTTGTCATGTAAACAAGGCTCGAGCCCTGTTTTTGTTTACATTGGATCAATAAACCAGTAAAAGTTCTTTTTCAGGCTTATTTTTCTCTCTTCTAATTCATTTTAATTGTTAATAAATAGTTCCTAGCATTTATCACATTCAGTTTATGTTTAAAACAGAAATTTTAACTTCAACTTTCAAAACGTAAACAAAATGCTTTACATGACAGAAAATTGTGAGCTCTGTATCTCGCTAATAACATGACAACTGACACTCAAATTTCGGTTGATTATTAGAAATGCCTTAATAAAGCATTGTAAACAGAAATATAATTTTTTATCAGTCATAACCATGCCCCTTTAATTTGAACGTACCCATAGGATAATACAATAATTTCTGTAGGATATAAATTCAATAATTTTGAGGCATAAATCACATGTGCAGACAAGGCATGGATTTTTAAAAAGTATCTAAATATAAATATAAGCATTAAATGCTGATTTTGGGATATCGTCATTTTTATAACACACCAGGCCATGCAGACAAACTATCATACCACACTAACGAGTGGTATTCAATTTGTCTGCACGGCTTGGTGTGTTATGGGACCGACGATATCTAAAAATAGGCATTCAATGCTAAAATAAATTATACATGAAATCTTGTTGTTGGTTCTCATATCTTATAGAATTATTCATAATTATATACATGATGTTGGTGAAGTAACTTTCCTCTAAAATTTTCAAATCCTGATAAATAAAGAGATTCAGTTGTTGTTGAGAATGTTTTAAATTAATTGTAAAAGTAATTATTTTACAGATGAAGGGCTAAAATGGCTTCATACCTGAACAATGTAAGGAGAGGCTACCATTCATGCAGTATTGAAAGAATGTTGGCTTTAAAACGAGGAAGCAATACATTTTTAAGAAGTAGTGTGTGTAAAGTTAATGTCCATCATTCCTGTTCAGTGAAAACTGCAAGCACAGCCAAGTCAAGAGTGAATGAAATCAATATCCAGATGATTCCAGAGAAACTGCATGAACAAATCTTTCCTAAAGCAGATACAAAAGGTTATTTTCTGAGAAATTTATAATACCTTGGAAATTCTTCTGTTAAGAAAAATATGAAGTTTTTCAAATATGACTTTTTAGCTCACCTGAACCGAAGGTTCAAGTGAGCTTTTCTGATCACCCGTTGTCCGTCGTCCGTCCGTCCGTCCGTCCGTCTGTCTGTCTGTCCGTCCGTCTGTAAACTTTTCACATTTTCAACTTCTTCTCAAAAACCACTGGGCCAAATTTAACCAAATTTGGTACAAAGCATCTTTATGGAAAGGGGGTAATAAATTGTAAAAATAAAGGGCACAGCCCTTTTCAAAAGGGAGATAATTGCGAAACAGTAAGTATAGGGTGCATGTCTTTAAAAATCTTCTTCTCAAGAACCACTGCACCAGAAATGCCAATATTTACACAAAAGCTTGTATATATAGTGAAGATTCTAAATTGTTAAAATCGTGACCCTCGGACCAAAACTGGGGCCCCAGGTGGGGTTCAAAGTTTAACATAGAAATACATAGGAAAATGTTTTAAAAATCTTCTTCTCAAGAACCACTGCACCAGAAATGCCAATATTTACACAAAAACTTGTATATATAGTGAAGATTCTAAATTGTAAAAATCGTGACCCTCGGACCAAAACTGGGGCCCCAGGCGGGGTTCAAAGTTTAACATAGAAATACATAGGAAATTTTTTTAAAAATCTTCTTCTCAAGAACCACTGCACCAGAAATGCCAATATTACACATAAGCTTGTATACATAGTGAAGATTCTAAATTGTAAAAATCGTGACCCTCGGACCAAAACTGGGGCCCCAGGCGGGGTTCAAATTTAACATAGATATACCTTAGGAAAATGTTTAAAAAATCTTCTTCTCAAGAACCACTGCACCAGAAATGCCAATATTTACACAAAAGCTTGTATATATAGTGAAGATTCTAAATTGTAACAATTGTGACCCTCGGACCAAAACTGGGGCCCCAGGGGGGGTTCAAAGTTTAACATAGATATACCTTGGGAAAATGTTTAAAAAATCTTCTTCTCAAGAACCACTGCACCAGAAATGCCAATGTTTACACAAAAGCTTGTATGTATAATGAAGATTCTAAATTGTAGAAATCGTGACCCTCAAATCAAAACTGCAGCCCCAGGCGGGGTTCAAAGTTTAACATAGAACTACATATGAAAAATGTTTAAAAAATCTTCTTCTCAAAAACCACTTCACCAAAAATGCCAATACATACACAAACGGTTGTATATATAGTGAAGATTGTAAAAATCGTGACCCCTGAACAAAAAGTGGGGCCCCAATAGGGGTTTAGATTTTAACATATATAGGAAAATGTTTTAAAATCTTCTTCTCAAGAACTATAGTGCAACTGTTTGGGATATTACTATGCATACATGTACATCCTTAAATAATGTAGATTCAAAAAATTGTAACTCCCGGACAATTGATGGGCACCAAGAGGGGTTCAAAATTTAAACATTTTAAAAAACATAAAGGAAAAGTTTAAAAATTTTCTTCTCAAGAACAACAATGTTTTAGTTTGTGGAATTTCTATGCCTTCGCTCATGTAGACTTCTAATTGGTAAAATCATGACCCCCGGACCAATACTGGGGCCCCAAGATGGGGTCAAAGTTTATTATAGAAATATAAAGGTAACGTTAAAATATCTTCGTCTCGAGAACTACAATGCCTCAATTTGTGAGATTACTATCATGCATACAACTTTGGATAATGAAGGTTCGACAGTTTTAAAATAGTGACCCCTGGACTAATACTAGGGACCCAAGATGGGTTTAAAGTTAAATGTAGAAGTACCGGTATATATGGAAAATGTTTAAAAATCTTCTTTTCGAGAACTACAATGCATCAATTTGTCAGATAACTACGTAAGCACCCTCAAATAGTGTAGATTCGAAATTATAAAAGCTGTGACCTCAATCTAATACTGGGGCCCCAAGAGGTGTTCAAAGTTTAGCATAGAAATATAGAGGGAAAATGTTGAAAAATCTTTTTCTAGGGAACTATAATGCTTCAGCTTGTGAGATAACTATGCAAGCATCCTTAAATAATGTAGATTCCAAATAATTAAAACTTTAGCCCTGGACTAATACTGTGGCCCCAAGAGGGGTTCAAAGTTTAACATAGAAAGATATATTGAAAATGTTTTTAAAAAGTTTTTCTCGAGAACTATAATGCTACAGTTTGTGAGATTATTATGCAAGGATCCTCAAATTGTGTAAACTCTAATGTAGTGGAACCAAGAGTTATCTTTCTTGATGTTCTGTACAGTCTGAGAGTTATTTCTCTTGAAGTGGAACTCTGCTACGTTCAGTTTTTCAGGTTGTGTACGTGCGGTCCTACCGCAGTGCTACACATTTTCATTCCTATGTTACTGTTTATGTTGTTCAAGCCAACCATAAACCTCGGACCATAACTGGGTCCCCAGAAAGGGGTTCAATGTTTAAAATAGAAAAAGCATATGCTACGAAATGTAATGTTACAAGGAACTGCTGTTCAGGTGAGCGATGTGGCCCATGGGCCTCTTGTTAAGATTTATTGTAGAAATACATGTATGAATCCTATGGTACATATACATATGACTTGTATTATATATATTACTATCATGTTGATTTTAAAGAGAAAAAGGTAGTAAGTGGATTGGATGACATCAAGAATAACCTGGCTGCGCATGGTTTATGGGATAAAAACACCACAGTATTGGATGATGTGACATTTGATCTTCCAAAACTCCATGGAAAGTCTGTCACCGATCACTTCTACAGCATTGCCAATCAGCAGTTAGATGGTTACATACAGCTGACGCAAATGTTAATGGGAGGTCCAATTCCACCCAAACCAAAGGTATGCTAAAGTTTCTACTCAAATTAAACAATGCTACTTTCTTTGAAAAAAAAAATTTACATCCGTAAATTTATAATCTATATGTAGCTCAGAATTTGAGTGCATAGTTAGAGTCAACATAAATTTTTTTTAGAACATAGTGAAAACTTTTCTATATGGCCCCTTTGTTTAATTTATAGGGTTTTAATTTATAGGATGTATATGACTTTGATTCTTGCATGTTGTTCTTTTAGGGAGGAGGTAGTCTCCTGCTATTCATAATGTAGTAAAAATACATTTATACATAAGTAGTCAGAATACATTTTAAATCTGCCACAATAATCAATATAATCTTTTTATCTATATATATGCACATGGGATAATAAGATAATGCACTGAACATATACAGTTTATTAATCCTTCACATTGCTGTATCATGCTGAAGTTGCCCATTGGCCTCTTGTTTTACATAGAGTCAGCTAGGAGGTGTTCATAAAGTGTGATAACATTGTGTGTGGATTTAATTGTAATGTACATGGTCTATCTGACTTGATATTCAGAAATGGTCCCAAAGAGCAGGCTGGACAAAGTATGATCCCAAAACAGGAAAAGCTACTGCTGTCAAATACCCAGAGGAAGACGTATTTGTGTTTGATGTGGAAATTTTAGTAATGGAGGGGCATTATCCTACAATGGCCACTGCTCTTTCCCCAACAAACTGGTTTGTCATAATATGTATTGATAAGAATCAACCTCTAAACTACTTTTCAAAAGACATTTCAATTGACCTTTTTTCGTAATGATTTTAGAGAAATTATTGGAAATTCCAGGTACTCATGGTGTTCAGAAGCAGTAACAAAAGACAAATTCCGCTGGACCAGAAATCCGAGACTATGTGATCTGATTCCTTTGGAGTCTTCTCCAGAGGAACATGGCTGTCATCTCAAGAAAGGTCGGAAAAAGATTGTCATTGGTCATAATGTGGGATTTGATAGATCCTTTGTTAAGGAGCAGTATTACATCAAGGTATTGATTTCAGAGTTTGGTAGTTGTTTCAATAAAGTTGATTTTGTGACAAACTATCAAGTTTATATGGGTAAATGTTCTTTGAAAGTAGACGAAAAAACATTTCCTGTACCACAATTCAACAATTTGAAGGGATTAAGTTCTCTTCAATTAATGTTATATTTGCAAAGAAAACAAAACCCCGAGTACATGTGATAGAGGATTTATATCCATTTAATAGAGGATTTACATGTTCAACTCTCATCTTTTTTTTTCTCTCCCATTTATTAAGAAATCCCAGGTGCGTTTCTTAGACACCATGTCCTTACACATTGCCCTGTGTGGTATGACGAGTTTCCAACAGGTGCTGTACCAGTCCAGTAAGAAATCCACCAACAGGAAAGATGTACGGGAGTACATGGAAATGAAGTCCTCCAGGAAACAAATGGTAATGTCATTTAAGTATTTCTTACAGTTCTGTCGCATGAACTATAATGCAAATCTAAATATTGTCATAAGAGGTGTTTTTGCCTTACTAAGTACACATTATAACAAAATACAATACAATCACATCAGTGAGAATTTGCATGTGCTCTTTGATGTGATATATATAGAGAAAAAACCCACTTAGCAGGGATTCAGTAGATCATGGTGTAGAATACTGTTCAATAATTAATTAAAAGCATTAAATTGTGAGAAGCAACCCTCGCGCATTTTTTTTTAATTTTTCGGACAGATGTAAACTAAATGAAACTATTAAAAAGAATTGTGGTTCATGATTTTATATTCTTGGGATTTGATGCAAAATGGTTTGAATGCAGAATTAGGGACTCATGTAAAATAAGGAATCTACAGTAACCAAGGAAACAGTGATGAATTAATGGGAAAAAAGACCACAACAATCACGAGATGTAATATTATATAAATAGTGCCTGTTTGGGAGGGTAAGAGTTGAAATTGACACCCCGAGAAAACCATTGTCAACCGACGCGAAGCGGAGGTTGACAATGGTTTTCGAGGGGTGTCAATTTCAACTGTTATCCTCCCAAACAGGCACTATTTATTTTGTTATACTGAATGTCTTTATTAAAATTTTTAAGAAAATTTTACTGCTTTTATATAGGAATAACGTGAATTCTACATCAAACCGTACGCGCATAATTTTCGCGCATGTAACATTTTTTAATGTTACCCGTTGCTAAGTGCATTGCTAATGCTGAGGGTAATAGTAAATATTATTAACTGCGTCTTAACCAATCAGATTTCAGTATTTAACATGAAAGTATAACAAAAACACTTACACCCCTGGGAATGTGTTTTGAATGTATTCTTTATCGTTGCTAAGTATGCTGTAAATCTAGAGGTGCTCGAATGAAAGTTCACGTGACTTCCCCGAAATTTGTTCAGTTCCTGTGAAATTTTGAGCGGAAGAATAAGTGTTCGGATGATATTCTCAAAATACTAAGTACTAGTCATTTTTTCATATCATATCCTACTCTGATTTATGTTAAAACATGAAAATCTATTCAGATGTATGTCTTATTTCATCATCTAGTGGGTATTTAAACAGGTCGGGTACACTACCTTATATAGATAGCATTATTTAACACGTGACAGTATTTACGTCAAACAGATTCTCCAATCCATTGAATGAGTTGCAATGCATGACGGTCTACAACGTGTTTATGATTCAACAAACGCACGTGGTTTTTGTCTGTTTTATTCACAATATTTAATTGCTTGCCGGAATGTTTGTACTTCTTGATTTTTACTTTAGAAGGTAAAAAAGGAAAGATTACGTACCATTAACTTTGTTCCATGCTCACATTGAAAAATACCGTTGTTTTAATTGATGAATTGTTGCTTCAAAAAATGATCAGTATCAAACGACTGACAAACATACGCATACAAATACAAACAGATTTTGACAAGAAAAAATCGCCCAATGTGTTTTGGTGACTTTATCATTGTGCACTAGAAATAAATACATGTACAAGTAACTGTACATTTTTAACATATGTGAATAGCCACGGTACTAGAAATGCACACATAAACAAACACAGAAGCGCAAGCTATGCAGCATATAGTATTTTGTCCGTTAAGCATTCTGATGAATGTCCCTAAAGAAAATATCAACGCGCATTCTACTAATGTTGTCCCAAATATGGGGTAACACGTGAAAAAACGGTACTCACTGCTTCTAATTCAATAGGACGTACCTCTCTTTTGAACATTGACAATGGGGTATTTAAATAGGTTGATATAAGTCCTCATATGCAATATTTTTTAAATGTGAGCATAGAAATTGAAGTTAAGACATAATTGTCCATATTCATTTCATAAATTCTGAAAAATCATTCAAAATGAGTTTCCAAAGGACAATTCAAAATGGTATATATTTTCAATACGCTTTGTATACACTGAAACTTGTAGTAGCCCACAATACCTTGCAACTCATTCACCTGATTGGTTTGTCGATAAAAGTAAACAGACGGCTAATTTAGTATGCAAATTTATGCCGACGTCACAAAGTATAGTGGTCTCGACCTGTTAAATTAAACGATAATATTCAGAACAAAGTTATTGTTTGTGTTCAAACACTCCACTGTGGTTGAAAATATATATAGAACCAAGATTCTATAAAATAGACTATAAACACGATGCATGATTTTTACTGCAAAACTGAAAGGGTCAAATAAAACCACGTGGTCTAAAATTTAAATGACAATAAGGGGTGACTTATTTAACAGTTACAAGATGTGAATTTAACTTGTTTGTAATGGTTATTTCACCCTCAAGGAATCCTCTAATACAGGTTGACAGCTACTGGACCAATGAGAGCACCATGAATAACCTGAATGATGTGTACCAGCACCACTGTGGAGGGCGGCCCCTGGAGAAAGCCACCAGGGATGTGTTTGTGAAGGGCAGCATGGCCGATGTCAGGGATATGTACCAGGTAAGTCTGACCCTGCACTGTATATATAAAGATACAGGGTGTATTCGTTTGTTCGATTGGAGAGCTGCAAGAGTAATCCTCATTTGCTCGTTTGCAGTATGGAGATCTCCGATAGATCTCCATTGTCTACTTTCTAAATAGCAAGTAGACGCTGCAGATATCCTGAACCAGTTCTGGAGGTAGCAAGCAAATAAACCCACACACTTTTCATTATAAATACGGGTAGGCGAGAATTGTTCTGGATTCTAGTAAAATTCTCAGTTTTGAAGATTCTATAAATGAGTTAGTAGATAACTATGCCATTAAATGCTTGTGTCAATTTTTTACTTTTATGAATATGTTGTTCAACAAACTATGATGAAACCACAGTTGTCAAATACTTAAGTTTCACTAATTTTTGAAGATCTCTTGTAAAAAAGAGTATTACAGCATCCATTAGAAATCTAAGATATGCAACATATCTTGTAATGTTATTGGTTTACTTGACCAGGAGCTGTGTACATATTGTGCAAGTGATGTTGAAGCAACACTCCATGTATTTAGAAAAGTATGGCCACAGTTTCTAGAAAGGTAATCTTTAATGCTTTTGTTTCAAAAAATTTACATACATATATACCAAGTTTCTAAAGCTATGGTGCTCTCCTTAGAATAATCCTGCATCATATTTTATTTTGGGCGAATTTATTGATCAAGAACTAGTTTAGGTTTTAATTCGGTTTTGCAAACTTTCCATTTATTTGCAAAACTGGTTTTGAACTAGTTTTAAACTAAAACTAGTTTTTGTATTTATTGGCTTTAAACTGAAACAAAACTAAAACCACATCCGAATGCAGTTTCGGGGGTTTTAAATCCTTTCAAGATGGCGGAAAGACAGTTGTTCGAAAGAGACTTGTTGATATTTAAGCATTGAATCATTATTTTTTGAAAGATGAGGTCTCATAACTGCAACGGTGTGTGCATACAAATTGAATAATGCGCGTTAGCGCGTTATAAAAATTTGTTTTCACTCACCGTTGTAGTTATGAGACCACATCTTTTTCAAAAAATAATGATTTAATGCTTATATTTATGTTTTTAAAAATTCATTCCCTTTCGGCAAAATATAATACAATTTAATAGGGGGAAAGTAAATGAATGTAAATATTCAAGTGTGGCACATGTGTCAAAGAAAGAACTCAGCGAAGCATGTGGGTATCGTCCTAACGTTAAACATAATTTTTATGTGTCTTAAAGGATCTATGATAGTACATATAGTACTGACAAAAATAATAATATTGTGGAAGAGAGCGATTCCATTAATACTAACACTGAGAATTACCCTTTGCAATTTGCAACAGGCAAACGAAAAACTTTTAAAGTGGTTGATAAAAAAAGAATTCATTGAAAGATCTGCTCATAACATTTTATTTTTGTACACATTGCAATGCATGTCATAAGTTCGCCTGCCTATATCATTGCTGGCAACTTAACTAAGGCTCTTTAAAATCAACAAGATTTGTCTGGCTTTTGAGCTAAGACCACGTAATTAGTGCATATTTCACTTGAAACCAGTGTCATTTTTAACTTGTTTCAAACACCTTGGGTGAACCAAATGATCTCTATTGATATACGTGTAGAAAAATGAATATGAATAGTTTTTCATAACAGCATTCACTTTTCCATAATATTGATATGGTGTTAAAAGCCAATTTTGCAATGTGTTCGCAGAAGACCCTAATAAGTGGGTTTTGTCAGGAAAAAAATTGTCTGCACTATTTTCTAGAGAATAAAGACTTTCATGCAAATGCAGATGAGTTCAAAAATTATCTTCTTCAAATTCCAAGAACAAATCCAGTATATGGGAGTGCAATGGCAGCCATTTTTCTAAACTAACTTTCCATTTAGTGCTAAACCTTCAAACCACCCAACTGGTTTCAAACAGATATGAAATTATTATCAAACCATAAACCTAAACTTGAACTAGTTTTTTATCAATAAATTCGCCCTTTGATGCATAAACAGTACCTGTAAGGCACAGCCTAACAGAAAATAGACCCCAACTAAACCCTGGGTTTACTTTCAGGTCTGCTAGGGGTTTACTCCTGGTTTGCTAGAAAGACCCAGAGTTAACCCCAAGTAAACCCTAAGTAAACTTAGAGTAGACCCAGAGTGGACACAGAGAGTAAACCCTGATCAAAAGTAGACCCCTTAAAGCAGATGCTGCATGTGTATTTGGAATATACAAGGGGCAGGTCTAACAGGCAAAAAGATGGTAAGATAATAGATGGGTCTGCTTCACATTTCAGTGCATAAAGTGGACCCTAAAAGCAAATCTGAGTAAACCAAAAGTTAACCCTGAGTTGACCCAAAGTAAACCCAGAGAGGACGCAAATTTTTAACAAGCAGACCCTAAATAAACCCCGAAAATAAACCAGGGGGTAAGTTGGGTCTGCTCTGGTATTAGGGTTTTAGGTATTGTCTGTATTTAAGTTTTTTAACTTCATCAACAGATTTCCCAACCCAGTTACTCTGTCAGGAATGATGGAAATGGGAAGTGCCTACTTGCCAATCAATCAAAACTGGGAGAGGTATTTGAACCAGTCGGATGCTGTATATGATGATCTACAGAATGAGTTATCCCGGTTGCTGCAGAAGTTGGCCAACGAGGCTTGTGAATTGTTGCATGACAAGAGGTACATACGTACTTGATTTTATTTGATGTCGTGAGTTTATGTTATATTATTGTTTGAGGATAACATTTACGTTTTCTGTGTTTGCTCTTAATAGATATGAGGAGGACCTTTGGCTTTGGGATCTAGATTGGAGTGTTAATACTTATAAACTAAACAAACCCAAAAAGAAACCCAAAGACACAAACAAGGTACATTATGCTACGAAAGAATCATAATTTTCTCTTTGTACTTTGTGACAATTTAAGTTGTGGTGAGATTTTCATATGCCTGTAAATTCCAGGAGAAAACACCAGATGAAATCCTAGAAGACATTTTGGCATCTAAAGATAGAATCCCAAAAGTTTCTCGTCACATGGTTGGGTATCCAGCGTAAGTGATACAATGAAAATGTAAAGGCCATTCATCTCATTAAAGTTTGAATCCTGAGTTTACATTGCAAGTTAATGTTTTTACCTGGTTTTCATGTTACATAAGTTTTACTTTCATCACAATGTTAAATCACATACAAAGTGTCCCTAAATTTTCAGAAATATTTTGGATTGTAAGAATTCTGTGCCTTAACAGCTTGTCATGAATCAAGTCATTGAATGTTTACAGTTGGTACAGAGATCTGTGCCCCAGAACCTCAGACCCTGACTGGAAGCCTGGTCCCTCCCTGGTCTCAACTTCACGCCGCATCACCCCCAAACTTCTGAGAATGACCTACAAGGGTTACCCTTTGCACTTTGATGACAAATATGGCTGGGGTTACCTAATCCCAGACAAACACAAAGCTGCCTCTGACAGACAGAAGCTAGCCATGGCTGAAGAAGGGATGTCCAAATTCCCAATCGCGTAAACCTTTTATTTTTCAGTGCTTATCCTGTGTTTAATCATGAGTAAATTACGTCAAACAAATTTTTTAAAGTATCTCTTCCCTCAAAACTTAAATCTCAAGATGTACAGATATTGTTTTTACATGACTGTATGATAAACAATTTAAGAAAATTTTCTTTCTGTGAAAAAAAATCCCAACAAACCTGTAAATTTTAGGCAATCCACTAGTTTGCATCATATAGATTGGTTTCGATGAATAGACAGTGTACAGATATTTCTCTTTGTTTTAGAAACCTGTTTAAGATGTGCAATGAGTCCGTCTCTGAGGGTTTGCTGGTTCCCATGTCTGACAAGGAGCTAGAGAGCATGCTGAACACGGCAAAGGATGACATGGAGTGGACAGAGAGAGCCAAACACCTGGACGAGGCCGGCATCAAAAAGCAGGCCAAGAAAAAGGATGACATCCTTGAGGTAGGCCAAATCTTTTTTTCTATTTGAAAGTTAACACTGTGTTTATTAATGTATAGAATAGAAATTGGGCATCGCAACTGCCAGGGATGAGGCCTTAACTAAAGCTCTGGCTGTTTTATAAAATTACATATTGCAAGGTAAGTATAATCTTTCAAACTAGGATGAGTAGGTGCATGTGTAATTAAATAGAAACATGCAGACATTGATGTACAGCTGTATACAAATATTTGCATGCAAGACACCTTTGTAATCATTCTGATAAAGTCTATGTCGTGAGTATTTTATGCTGTGTATCAGTCCTCTAAATAAATGTATTTGTTATTTGTAAGTACTCAGGGACTCTATTATGAAAATGCAGTGGAATCATAAAAGTGATTTAAAAGATATTTGTATATTTCTTGTAAAACATTTAAAGACTGTATTACATGTACATGTATTATGCTTTGTGAACTATACTAATTGTACCTTTATTTGATTGGTGTAATTGCAGGTTAAGGAGACAAAATATGATATTGGAATTCCAGGTTGCTGGTTTCAAAAGCTTCCTCACAAAGTGAGTATTTGGAGTTAACCACAGATTATTGAAGTTCTGCATGTAAAATGTATATACATGTGTGTGTTGTAAAACTACAACTGTATTTAAGAATACTCTGAGACCGGTATACATGTATTTAAAATGTCTATGACTTACTAGTAATTATGAATAAATTATTTGTTTGTAGGATGGAAAAGGAAGCAATGTTGGGAACCCTCTGTCTAAGGACTTTCTGCCCCTCATAGAGACAGGAGTCCTCAAATCTCTGTTGATCACAGCAGAAAACGTTCTCAAACTGACCAAAATGTGTTCTTACTGGAAAAATAACAAAGACAGAATCTCGTGAGTAAACAGTCGCAGATGAGAGGAATGATATTCTTCCCAACTGTGACAGCTAATTACTTGATTACTGATGAAGATGTATGGCTGCAGTCATATTTCAAACAGTTACTTTTAAATGATATTCTGACATTGTTAATGGAATTTTGATAATGGAACAAGATACATGTATACATAGTTAAGAATGCTAAGTGAATAAAAAGTTTTAATTTTTCTATTGTTTTAATACTTTGAATACCAGGTATATACAATACAGATACATAGTTGTAATGGAACTTCAAAATCACAATTTGATTGAATATTGCATTTAAAATATTTACTGCATGACGTATGGAACAAGAACCATATAAATAAGGCCAAGCCAATTTAATTTTTTGTTTGTTGTACATCTGATGAAAAAGGTATAAGCAAAAAGATAATGAAATTATTATTTTTTGTAGGCAAAAGTTTTTAGATTGTACTTGAAAATTTTTGAGTGAACAATTACATTTTTTCTACTTTTCTCAGCTTTAAAAATTAAAACAGTTTAAAATAGGAAAAAAAATAGAGCAGTTAGAACAGAAAATACAACTGAATTTTCTGGATTCGAAAAATTTCAAATACCGGTAATATTATCTGTATAGTTTGGTCCGACGAGCAAGAAATGAAATTCAGGTGGCCTAAGTTGTTTCTGAAAAATTCTTGTTTCTGGTTAAACATGTTTGACCTTTCTTTGTTAATACACAGAGGACAGATGGCCTTGACCCTGGAGGAAGAGGACCTGCCAAGTACAGTCACCAGGTAGGCCCGGCAATTCATATACATCTTGTTTTCTGTGTACTATTCCTTGAAAAATACAAGTAGTACATTTATTAGAATACTCCAGATATTTCTTAGTCTTGCTGTGAAATTGTATATTTGTGTACATGTAAAACCTCTTAATACCAGTACCCAGCCCAGAACCTGAAGGGTTTTTGGCCTGCACTCACTGTAACAATGCCTGAACTTCAATTAAATCCTAGCTAAATATACTGGTACACACAAGAAAAGGAAAATATTATCTTTCATTAAAATGAGATACCAGTAATCATAAATCAATCTATCAAAGATGGATTGATGTTGAATCATCAATTGTTATGTGTTTTTTGTCCAGTGATCCAGATTACCACAATGATGGTATGTATGGAGCCATAGTCCCGAGGGTTGTGCCAGCAGGAACCATCACCAGGAGAGCAGTCGAAAAAACATGGATGACAGCCAGTAACGCCTATGTAAGTGTAAAAAAATCAATGTTGTCTCCCTTTTAATAACAGTTTGAATGGTTAGAAATACATGTAGTCACACAAGAAAATTTCTTATCTTTAAAAATTCTCATACCATGTGGTGGTGCAGTGATTCTTAAATAGATTAGTGATACGGAACTGTAATGTCCTGAATTGTTTTGTTGACAGGTGGACAGGGTAGGGAGTGAAATGAAGTCCATGATCCAGTCTCCCCCTGGGTACCACTTTGTGGGGGCTGATGTGGATTCCCAGGAATTGTGGATTGCGGCCGTGATAGGGGACTCCAAACACAGAATACATGGTAAACAATTCAGTGTAAATTAAAGCAATAATACTTTTAACACTTATTCATTACTAGTTAAGTACTTGAAAAACTTTGTGATACTGTTGTAACATCATGAATGCACTTGCTATAAAGTAAAAACAGGGTGACTAAATTTGAAAAAAAAAACCCTAAAAGAATTAGATTTTTTAAATAAACATTTGTGCACATTGTTTTTGTTTTAAGCCTTCAAGATGTGTTGAATTTATAAAAAATTTCCTTGGCACCATGCATATTGTGACTTACAAGGTTACAATGTACAATATATATTATACAGATATTCTAAATGTTACTTGCACTGACCAATCACATTGCATGTTACATTGGAGACTTGATGATTACAGGCTCCACCCCTTTTGGCTGGATGACTCTCCAGGGAAATAAGATTGATAAGACAGATCTACACAGCAAGACTGCAGAGACAGCGGGGATCTCTAGGGACCATGCCAAAGTAAGAAATGGTGGACCCTAATTGTAATGATAGGACACATTTTGAAGTGAAGCAAAAAAACTTAACCATGACAGGACAAGTTATATATGCATGGTAAAAACAGTTACACCCAACACTTTTATATATTATTCATGCTAAAATTTAAGTTGATTTCATTTGCTTATCTTAAAATGCATTATATCTTAATAGATAAAACAAAATCTGTTTATAGCAATACTTGGCACATTGCTGTAATTGTATTCATGAAGTGTATTCACTGTATATTCACGTGTAATTTTGTTTTTTTAGATCCTGAACTATGGTAGAATTTATGGAGCAGGACAAAAGTTTGCAGAGACTTTGTTGATGAATTTTAATCATAATCTGTTGCCTACAGAAGCATCAGCCAAAGCCAGGAAACTGTATGAAACAACTAAAGGTAAAAGGTTAGTATCAGTGTGAGGCATGAAAACAAAAGGTCAGATGTCAGCACAACAAACATTTCACAATTAAATGGCATAGGTCATTAGCAGTTAAACTTAGGTAAAAACAAGATGAAATGGAAATAATTGAGGATGAAAGGTTTTTCAAATTATTTATTTATTTTACATCTACATATCTACTGAATGTTTTTATGTGCAGCAGTCAAGTGTAATCATACCCTACTGAATACAAATTAGCAAAACCTTGAAGTCACTTCTTTTTCCTTATATAAATCTATATGGGTGATAATGCATTATCTTTGAAAAACGCATGGAAACAATACATATAAATGCTTCATTTATTATTATAATCATTAGTATGAGACTGTAAAATGTCATTTGCTTTAAAATTTACACTTTCAATTTTTGGTACCTGAGGAAAAGTGTGAAAGAATAAGATTTTTGAATTGTAAAGTTTTTCTATTGAAAATTATAATTTGTGTGCTTTTTTTTTTTAGGAAACGTGGAGAGAAAGTTTGGGAAGGAGGAACGTAAGTAAATGAAAATTACTTGTACACATACATTGAATTAAAATTTAAAATCAATGAAATAATAACGGATGTTTCAGGGATAATTTTTATTTTAACATAACATAAAAAAGTTTTGTAATTTTGAGCAGGTAAAATCTAGATTAGAATCAGTGAGGATTATTTTAGAATGCTATAATATCATTTATTGATGTACTTTAATTTCTGTTGTGTACATGTGTTGCTTAAATGTATTTAAAATTCATTTAAAAGACTTGATTGTTATTTTAACAAACAGGTAGAAATTTATAAAGCTTTGCACTGAATAACATAAATTATAAATTATTGCATTGATTTACTAAAAAGTAAAGATATGATTTATTATTTTTGACAACAAACAGATCTATAAATGATGGCAGGTAACGTTTATATAAAAGGTCAATTAGAATCGTCATTTTTTTAAAATCTTAATACATATATAGATTAGTTTTATTGCAGTACAATTAAGGTGAAGTCATTGGTGTGTCATATTTTTCTAAATGGATTTTCTGGTTAAAACCTCATATTTTTGATAGGTTTATAAACTAATGTCTAATTTCATCATTCATCAAAATATTAAGAAAATCCATTTCAATTTTTTTTTCTGGTTCATACATCATGATTGCTGTGTGAATTTACACAAGTGTCATTTTTGCTTTAATGCTTTTGATTCTTGCTGCGATTAAACAGTATTTCTATCTTTGATTTTTTGTAAATAGGAAACTATCAAAATAGATTAAACACTTTCTTTTAATGTTTTGCTTTCATAAATTATTATTATAAATGTAGAAGCACAACAATGAATATCTTTGATTTTACCACAAAGACCTATTTCTTCCAACACATGTATATTTTTTCAATGTAACATGTACTTTAAAACTTATTAAACAATAGCTTTAAAATGTTTACATAAATAATTAAAATTTTCAGATTATTTGGAAAACTAAAAATATGAATTAATAAATTAAATCTTTTTTATGATGATTACATACACTTAATGATAATATTTTAATATAAAAAAGATAAGAATTTAATATAATAAAATAAAAAGATAATATGTATGTGATTTTCTATTTTATAAACAGCAGATTTTAAATTTTTAAAACTGGTACACCTAAAGGTTTGTAAAAGTATAAAATTGTTTTGGTATCATTACAATTGTACATTTGCATGTAGCTGTTTATAAATCATAACAAACATTTGGTTTATCTGGCAGTGAGAGTGAGATGTTTAACATGCTCGAGTCCATAGCTCGGTCAGCCTCCCCAAAGACACCAGTCCTAAAGGCCTCCATCAGTAAAGTGTTGGAACCTGAGATCATTGGGGACGAGGTGAGATGGCCAGAATTTTAGTGAGAGTGAAACTGATTAGTTTTGCCTGGTGTACATGTATATATATATTTTCAACCAAATCTTAGCTCCCTGGGGAAGAATACTTATCATAAATGTGTCTTTGTGAAATCATCTTTATGGTTTAATGTGTTTCTTAAGTTAACATTAAATCTTCTAATACTTTGTTTATTTGAATTCACTTAATATTCGAATTACTTTCTCTCTCAATTTTTTATTTAGTTAATCCTGAATCTGCCTGTGTAGTTAAAGACAAGTCCCACCTACTGGGTTGTAATTTGATCATAGATTTTCTTTTAATATACCGGTATATTTAATATACAATATTCGAATTATTTTTTATTTCAAATTTTTATTTAGTTAATACTGAATCTGCTTCTGTAATTATTTAAAGTCCCACCTATTGGGTTGTAATTTTTCCATTGATTTACTTTTAATATAAGAAGAAAAATATTGACTGGTAATTTGAATGTTTATATTTATTTGACAATTAGTATTGCTGATTGTTTTCAGTTTATGACAAGCCGCATTAACTGGGTGGTGCAGAGCTCAGCGGTGGACTACCTCCACCTGATGCTGGTGTGTATGAACTGGCTCTGTAATCAGTACGACATCGACGCGCGGTTCTCCATCAGCATCCACGACGAGGTGCGCTACCTGGTGTCCAGTAAGGACCGGTACAGAGCGGTTCTGGCTCTACAGATCACCAATCTTCTCACCCGGAGCATGTTTGCTCGAGCTCTAGGAATGAACGATCTACCTCTGGTGAGCATAACAAAGGAACATATATGATAAGGGCCTAAAATGGCCCCCCAAAATGAACATCATCATTTTACTATCATTCTTTGTTTTCTTAGTACAGATATGTATGTGATGTGTTTACATAATATTCATTTTGGTTCAAGTGCCCACAATTTAGAAATATGACATTGTAAAGACAACCTTTTCCCACCATTTTTGCATTCTTAGCGTAAAACAGCTTGTTTTCAAGCAGGTTTTCCTTCCGAAAACATAGAGCGCATTCTTGAACAAATAAAATATTTTAATCAGAGATGTATCTAGCCAAGACGAATAAGTGACCAAAAAATTTTCCTTGTTCAAGCATGCGCTCTATATTTCCCATTCGTAAATAGATAAGAAAAATGTCAATTTTTGGATGATTTTGATTAAATTATAGAAATGGCGTCACTTCTGACGTCATATACTGCCAGTGAGTGCAAATAAATAGATGAAAAATATATTTTATATCAACTCTTCTAAAAAATTAGTTATCATTTTATTGTACCCGAAACACTTAAAAAATGGCGAATTATGGGGGCCAAATTTAACTCTTATCATATATACCGTTCTTTGATATAAACATCTTTCTTTGATAGATTAATAGGTTTGAGAAACTGGCAAAACCTAGTACCGTAAATAAACCCTCTCCAAAATACAAAACCAAGTAATGCACAGGACATGCTGCTGTTATTGGTTTATGTAGTGATAATGTTCATACATGTATATAGCAGGGTTGTCTCTAAGACCCGGGAGGCGGGGAATACCCCCGCCTATAATGCCTTAATTACCCGGCTATTATTGCATTTCAAACATAATGTAGCTATAAGCAAGACCCCCAGACCCCCTGCTACTTTTTCATTTCCTCCTTCTACTTCAATTTTTAGAGACAACCCTGATATAGGAAATGAATAATAAGTGATCTTTGCTTTTAACACACACAGGTTGAATTTTTCATGATTTGCTGTCTTAACATAAGTCTAATTAAATTAGCTGCTCTCAAACATCTGAAACAATCTGCTTTAAAGTCATGACTGAACGACCAGAGAATCATAATTTTAAGAAGTAGACTCATAACCTTCTTTGACCTTTCAAAACTTGTCTTTCTTAAAACTGTTGGATGAAGCAACAATAACAAAATGCCAGTTTCGTTAAAAGAGCTTCAAGCCTGTTCAGTTTTTAGATGTCTGCAGAAATGGAAAACCTCCTACTTTACACACATTGCATATCTATTTCTTTTCTTGATCAAGATTTAGTACTATTCTGAATGATGTGGCCACCTTGAGTGACTGCTAATATTAGCTTTTTTGACAGGGTTTTGCCAGCCACAACTTGATTAGTTTATGAAAAGGTCATTCGGACGTGACCTCTTAGCACGTTTTTTCAGACACTAGAGACTAAAGCAAATCATAGCTACATAGCTAATATACATTTACATTTACTTCTAAAAATCTTTTTTTTTCAATTATGCTGTATGCTGAAGCATATTGTGATCTATTAGCAAATGAATTGATTTATAATTTTGAATATAAAGAAGAGGTGCTTTGTTTATATATAATTCTCCGAGGTATTGTATTTTCAGTCAGTCGCCTTCTTCAGCAAAGTGGATATTGACCAGTGTCTGAGGAAAGAAGTGGGTCTGGAATGTAAAACTCCGTCCAACCCTAGTGGTATGGAGAGAGCTTACAACATCCCTTTTGGTGAGTCAAGACTTTCACTAGCTTTATTTTACATGTTGATTCATTAAAGGTCAAAGTTGTAAATTGTTCAAATGGTAAAATTGGTAAATTGAAGAAAAAAAAACAGTAGAAAGGTACCGTGATTGTAAAGTTAACAACACGTGATTACTTGTATATTGCTCACATTAGATTTTGAAGATTATGGAATGTGTAACTTTTGAAGCCCTTTAAATGTACCGATATCTTATTCATTTCCCCTTTTAAACATTATTTTGCTTCAGTTAATATGTTAGTATTCTTAAAAGTGACAGCAACTTTACAAGATATTCATGCATATTCACTCAACTGAAAGCCAAGGTCAAGGTTATAAGTACATGTACAATACCTCAGCTCCTTGTTACCACTAAGCAGAGTAAGTTTGATTACTTTCCACCCCAGATTTCTTTAATTAGATTTTATGCAGCTGGATGAGTTTTTCACAATTTCAATTATAGATTCGGTTATTTACGATCGCTTTTCCTAAGGGTTGACACAAAGATTTCAATTTTAGAATATCAGGCCTTAGGGCTATGTTTTGGAAATCTGCCAGATTTTCATATCATTTTCAGAATTTGTATTTCTGCATATAGTGTTCAATTTTTTTATGGAGCATTTTTTACAATGCATTAATTGAAAGTGATTTCTATTTCAATGACAGATCCCTCTAAAGTTACAGTCTTTGTGATGTAGAAGAATTATTTCGTCATAAGTTGTTCATTTAAGGAGGCTTCTTGTCAACAAATTAACCATGTTAAGATCTTCCTTAATTTTTTAGATGTGATGTCTTATACTATAAACTAATATAATAGTAAAGAAAAAGTTCATATATTTTGCCTTTTAGATTTGGGCATTTTCGTATATTCTTATATAAAGCTCTCCTTTTAAAGGTCAAGGTTATAAGTACATGTACAATACCTCAGCTCCTTGTTACCACTAAGCAGAGTAAGTTTGATTACTTTCCACCCCAGATTTCTTTAATTAGATTTTATGCAGCTGGATGAGTTTTTCACAATTTCAATTATAGATTCGGTTATTTACGATCGCTTTTCCTAAGGGTTGACACAAAGATTTCAATTTTAGAATATCAGGCCTTAGGGCTATGTTTTGGAAATCTGCCAGATTTTCATATCATTTTCAGAATTTGTATTTCTGCATATAGTGTTCAATTTTTTTATGGAGCATTTTTTACAATGCATTAATTGAAAGTGATTTCTATTTCAATGACAGATCCCTCTAAAGTTACAGTCTTTGTGATGTAGAAGAATTATTTCGTCATAAGTTGTTCATTTAAGGAGGCTTCTTGTCAACAAATTAACCATGTTAAGATCTTCCTTAATTTTTTAGATGTGATGTCTTATACTATAAACTAATATAATAGTAAAGAAAAAGTTCATATATTTTGCCTTTTAGATTTGGGCATTTTCGTATATTCTTATATAAAGCTCTCCTTTTAAAGGAGATCAATACAGTCTAAAAATGGCCACGACCATCAAGCCCTCTTAAATGTATTCTTTGATGCCAAGTAAACTGTTCACGACTATCTGGTATGTACATTTTACTGTACATGAGCGAGGCAAACTTGGAATGTGGAAAAGCGAATTTTGTGTTTTAATTGCAACTCTAATATATTCAAAGTAAAATTTCTTACATGCCCATAATTCGGGCAATAAATCAAATATATTCCATAAAAAAGTTACTCAAATCAATGAAACATGAACCAAATCCAATCTCATGGAATGTGCCAGTTGTGCCCATAAACTAATTTACACTGTAAATTAAGGTGCATTTCTTGTGGGAATGTTTTAGCTATTTGGGGGGAATCAGATCTTGGACCGGCTGTGTCTGTTCTTCTCTGCAATATTAAGATATTTATTTTTAACATCTGGGTCTTTTAATTAAAATATGGATTATTCATTACCAAACCAAACCACAACATTCTTGACGAAGCATTGATAAGTATGCATATTTTAAAGAAAAAATAATTTTCTTTGAAATTTCAGTCTCGGAAATGCGGTTCTTCAGGCTTCGATGAATGTTTATTTGTATTATTGGCGATAACACATGTACTTGCACATAATACTATTTTGACCTAAGTTTTCTGTCTCAAAAGCCAGTTAACTCATTAAGATGACCACTTTTCTCACAAGAAGACGAAATTTTTCATAAATTGCATTCTGTATTTGAGGTTGGGCCTGGCATTTTGTTGGGATCAGCGGTGACGTATACAGCATGTCTGGTTCACCACATGCTATTTTTCGCTGCAACTTCTCATTTTATTTCAGGCGAGGGACAAGACATTTACCAGACATTACAAATCACGAACGGGTCGCTTAGTGCTGCGGAGGAATTGCAAGAAAGAAAGACCGAATTTGCCTAAAAGTGAATTTTAAATAGTTCTGACGCGTTTTAGATATATGTTTAATTTACTTTTTATTTGCATTGGCGTATTTGTACCGTTCCCAATGATAGGAGCGATGTTCGTTTTTTTTAACGAAATCTTGTTATATTCAAATCCTTGGACCGGTGCTAAAAATGTTTTGTTTGTTTAGAACTGGACACTCTCACAGGTTGAGAAGTTTTAACCCTTTTGTTGTTGTTTATTTGCACTGCTTACCGTTATAACTGTACTTTTTGCAAAAGTATATTGTATTTTCAATAAAAGTACAAAAACTTCACGTTTGTTGGTGCCTTTTGATTGATACGCATTTATCAGAACAAAGTAGACGTTAATTTTGAAGAATGCCGTCATATAAGTGACAAGGTGTCAGTTTTTGGACCAGCAAAATAACAGTACAAGCCATATGTGTGGTATTATTTATTCATAAACACATAGGGACGACGGGACTGCAAAACAGTTGGATTTCTTTTTGACAGCAAGTAAAAATAAATTAACAGTTTTATGTTTCGCATGATCGAGATGAAACAGGAATGTCTCTGGGAGAGAAGGCAATGACATTGATTTTCCGTACACTCCACCTATTGCTCTATTTTTTGCCATGCTATTTTCAGTTTTCTATAAAAGCCTACCATATGTTGTATAATAACTGTCACCAGAGTGGCGTATGATCCTATTAATCTTGATGAACTTTAATTGTAAACAGCGATTAATATCTCTACTTGTGAAGAAGAAGTCTACAGAAATCCTTCACCAACACACTACAAAAGATAGGTTTTCACTTTCTTTTTTCTTTCACGTTCTTTTTTTTTCACATGGTAAGACCGAACGTTTCCGGGTTTGAGAGCTTCAACACAAATCGGTGGACCGACTAAACCTCTCATCAATTAAACTTTTACTAGAAAGTAACAGGATTTTGGTCAAGATGGAGAGCCCATATCTCCAAAATAGTAAAAACAGTCGTTTTTCCGTGTTCTTTACAGCTTAAACATCAAAGAACCAGGAATATTTTTGTGACATGCAGAAGAATTCTGTATCACCTCTTCGTTAGCGAGCACCTCATTGCATATCCACAAAGGTTTTTTTTCTCCCTCTTTTATATACTTCCTGATTCGGTCGTTGACTTTGTTGTTTGGGCGCCAGTGGTAGTGGTTTCTGTAATTACAGAAGATACATCGTCCGAAGTGTTGTCCATTTTAACACAGTTTGTCTTGGTGGTATCGTAGCAATAGCCGGCACCACAGTTGATCTTGTAGACCCGCGGTCCGCCCACATAGCAGTATATCACACCGTTACAGCTCTCGTAAGGGTGGGGGTAAAGGGCATACGTATTCTTGTCATCGCAGTATGTTTCTGAAAAAAAATATATTTAATACATAAATTATACTTGAACTTGTACGGGTTAATTACACTTTTTTTCTGCCATCTCCACTACGTAATCGAATTTTTACTTATTTATGTTGACAACATTTCGAATGATTGGTAAATATTAAATAGATACATGTAGAACAAGTTGAAAAAATAAAAATAAGAATTTGAAATCTTTGGAATCGTCCAAATACTTACTTGATATGACATGAAATTCGGCTTCTGCTGTATAGGTTTTGATGACGTTATTATGATAGGAAGTGACCTCACACATGAACACCGATCCATTATCGTGCATCTTGGACACCATCGTCAGGGTACTCTCTATTTGGAGGGAGCATCCGGTCCAGGTCCGGGTAATGTTAGGGCTCAGACTAAGGTTAAAGTATTTATCCAATCCAGGCGGCCGGAACTTGTAAGCGATGGTGACGTTCGGTTCGTTCAGTTCCATGGAACATTTGATGGTGGCTGCGTTATTTTCAACGACGCTTGTCGATACTGTTAGTTTGGGTTTTGAGTCTTTTTTATTGACGGCTGAAAAGATGAAAACAACGATATTTTTTATTATGAAAATAAACAAAAAACACTAAGCTATGAAAAAGATCTTCATATTGCAGAAATGCAAAGTAAATGACTTGCAAAGAATTATTTGCATTTTTATACGTGATATGTCACATATGAATCATTGATATACGAAAAGGTACAACGACACGGCGTCAACCTTGGTGCCTTTACATATGAATAATTGTACGTCAGAACTCAAACAAATTTTTAATCCCCATTTTCTTAATTTAAACACGGAGAGAAATTTGACATTCATATTTTGTATTTCACTTGTAGACAGAACTTAGTAATAGTACTTAGCATTTTTGAAAATTTGCTTTAAAACATTTTTCAAAAATTTAATTAGTATATAAAGAATGTAGTGAATGCTATTTTTTTCCATTGTTTGAATGATAGATGAACACACAGAAGGAAACAAACGATGACAGAAGTTGGTCACAAGGATGAAACAGTTAGAGACCAAGGTCTCATTACATCGCTAGCTCTAGATGTCACTCTCTCTTCTCCGTTGTTTTTGTGTACTACTGGTATTTTAGATTCAGTGTACAAATGTATTTGCACTCTTCTATAACAATGTGTTATATTGTTTTGTTATACTTTCATGTTAAATATTGAAATCTGATTGGTTAAGACGCAGTTCATAATCCGTTCTATTACCCTCAGCGTTAGCAACACGCTTAGCAACGGGTAACATTAAAAATTGTTACATGCGCGAAAATTATGCGCGTCCGGTTCGCTGTAGAATTCACGTTATTCCTGTATAAAGGTAGTAAAATTTTCTCCGTTGACAATGGTTTTCTCGGGGTGTCAATTTCAACTGTTACCCTCCCAAACAGGCACTATTTATATAATCTTTTTCTTTTTTTTTACTGAATCTAATTCTATAATAGCAACTGCATGTAACATTTATAAAATTAAGTTACATAGTAGCATTTAATTATCCTACCTACATGTACTAATAGAAGAAATTTAGAAACTACTGCGGTTACACCACCGTATAATAATTGCATTAATAGCTTTAATCAAGGATCGTTTAACATAAATGATGTTTCCTGCCAATTCGCCTTGATCGCGGTCGAAATATTTTCCGCTTATTTTTAGGCAGAGGTGAATGTTTTATACAATGCAAAGACGTCAATTATCTGGCTTTGATAACTCATATTTGACAATAAAAAAAACTTCAGTGGATATTTCAGGGGTTCATGTCGACTTTATAATACAATGCAGTCTGATACTGCAGCTTTATTTCAATCAAGGTACCTTTGACACTGGTGGTATTTTGGTAGTTTTGCCCAGGTAAAGCTAACCGACAGGTGTATTTTCCCAGGTATGAACAGTCCACCTCTTTAGAGTGAATGGTCAGTAACAGGGCGTCCTCTTTATAGCTGACCTCTGACGTGAAGTTGGAGTTGATGTTTACGCTTGGCGATCCTAGATTCCAACTAACCACAACCAGTGTTGTAGATTTGGTGTCTTCCAATTCATGGGAGATGCTCATTTCCTGCCAATTTCTGGCATACATTGTGACACACTTGATGGTTAAGATGGAGTTGGAATAGGGTAGATCGATGTCGTTACTTTGGACGGATAAAGCTAAGAAAAAAATTATACTGTATTTAAATGCATGAAGAAGTAGATGCAGTTTTGTTATAATTATTCCAATTTAAATTGAAACAAGTATATCTTAGATTTAACGGGTGAGGTCCTCAGATAAGTTATCCCAAGATGAAATAATGACGCTATGGTAAAATCAATGAGATTGCTATGCACTGGCAATGCTGTCGAAATACACATTGAACAACGTGGATCCTAATAGTGGGGTAGCTTACTTGGTCTGAGCGGGTACTCGGTGACAGTTTCTGTGATTCCTTGAGAAACTGGCTTGGTTGTTTGTGACGTTTGGTCGCTAGAAGCGGAGGCAGTGGAAGTCCGAGAGCTCGTTGAGGTAGTTTGAGTTTGAGACGTTTCCTTTTGGTCTGAAACACCGAAGTATTAAAATCACATTGTTATCAGTTTTAACGAAGAACGGTCTTTTATCTTTTGGGATTGTTGATTTTAAAAGAGTTAATGCTGCATGCGGTAAATAGACTGGATTACCGGTGGTTGTGTAGTCGGTCTTTGTTTTACTTCCGGTGGTCACTGTACCTGTCGTCTGCTCACTTACAGAGGGCTGTCGGCTGACGACTTTTGTCGTCTGCTTGTTCGAGTGAACTTCTGTTGAAGAAATTGTCGTTGGCACGAACGGCGATGATCCTAAAAAAATGAGACGTTCCGATATATTAGAATATACATTGTACTAAGACTTAGTTGAAAATTCTACTGCTGAAAACAGAAAAGGCCATAAACGTCACCAATTTCTCGAAACTGAAATATGAACGTTTTTAAAAAAGTAAATAAAAGCATGTAGATTAAGTTAAAGTGTAAATTTAAATCCTTGATTTTTCACAACACATTGTGTTCTGGTGTACATTGTAATGACAGAATTAACTTCCTTGTTGTTTTTGTTTTTTTGCAAACAGAATGACACATGTACCTACACGGATTTCTTCTTGTACAACAGTAATTTGTGACCATTAGATAATTAAAACCGCACAGGTCACTTCTGTTGTTAATTAAAAATATGTCAAACTAGTAAACCACATACGTCACGTGAGACAAACCAGGAAATGGCTCGCGGTCAGAATTTTTAGCAAACGTTATAGACCTCCTCTAACAGTCCGTCTTAGGTCATTAGTTTTGTAAAGACTTCGGAATTTTAATGTTGTTTAAAGTAAAATGTATTATCTTCATTTTGTGCATAATTATAGTTAAATCTTGTGCATTAGAGATGGTTCTCATGCGCGGATCTAGAGGGGGGGGGGTCGGGGGGGTCCCGACCCCCCCCCCCCCCTGGAAAATGAAAATTTATTAAATTTACATAGTAAAATTATCGCGAAAATATGCCTCGGACCCCCCCTGGCGAACACAATTATCCTTCAGACCCCCCCCCCCCCTGGAAAAATTTTCTGGATCCGCGCATGATTCTTGTACTTAACTTCGAAACTTTGATTCGTGATAAACACTTTTTTAATTATAAAGAATCTGATTGTGTGCTTTCGAAAGTCTTAAATGATATTTACCGGAAGAGGTCGCTTCGTTTGAGGTAGATGGGTAGTTTGAGGTGAGTTTTGTGAGGATCTGTCCTCTAGTTGTGGGTTGGACTGTAGAACCTTTGCTCGATGGGCCTAGAACAAAATATTAGTAAATGTGTACACCTGATAAAATGATTATACGTTTTAGTTATATTTAATCATTTGAGCGACGTTGTTTTTAAAACTCTATTAAAGTGGCTGGATGGTTGTGACAATTTTAAGACTGTATTTATCTTCTTGATAAGAAGAGCTCTGTATTAAGAAAGGAAAATGTTTCAATTTTAAAGCTAAATATGGTTTTTTCTTTAACAAATAAAAATTTAAACTTAAATAGTCATATGTGAGAATTTACATGTAGATCTGATGGTTACGATCTTAAAGAGCTAGCCTCTTTGAGTGGCTTAAAATGAAATGCCAGTAGTAATGTTTATTGAGGAAACAAAACAGAGAACAAATGTTTAATAATGACAGAACTTACCGAGGTGAAAGGTCTCCACTTGCCCCTCGTTGAATTTATCATCTAAACGTAAATTTAATGTACATAAGATTTTAAGACTAAAGTTTGTTTTATGGAAAAGAATATTAATTATAATAAGGTAATGGTGAACTTTTTTAAAAAGGTTATCGATCAATTGAAATTGGAAACGTGCCATATGTTCAAACCTGGAGAGATATGCAATGCATAACGAACCAACAACAACAAAATCTTATAACTGTTTTCGGTGTTAAAAAAAGATGAAAACAAAATTGATAGTCGATAATTTTGAAGACTTAACCCCTTACCGTTACTACTGGTTCCAAAATGTATTGCCAACGTAATAGCAACAACTATCAGCGAAATAATCAGCACAGCAGCTGCAAAGAGGATGTACCACCGGCTCCTGTTTTCTCTCGGCTTCCGGAATCCTCGCATGAAAATGTTGCTCTGCATATGATCACGTGACTTCATTGCCTTGCTGGTGCAGTCCTGCAAAACGTTCATTTCAACCTGAACAAATTTGAATAACTGTCTTGAGCAGGTCTTCAGGTCAGTAGATTTTTTGGTCTTTTCCTTATTCATTTTAAAGATTCTCGACATTTCTTGATCTCCAAACAGAACCGAACGATAAAGGTCGCGTGAAGAAATAGCTTTTACTAATACGCATCTTCGTGAATAAAACGTTTATTTAGGGAAGAGTCATTTAGCATACGACAAAATTAATCTAATTATTTTGATAACATATAAATTCTTTTTTATATGTATGAACGCATTTTCATGTATGTATGATTTACATACTTGGCATGACGATGAATTTTGAGTGAGCTAAGGTGTATGAAAAGTGGTTTACACTTGGTATGCGATCTACATAAAAGGGGCAAAGGTGGCAATCTGCGCTTTCAGAATTAGAACTAATCTGTTATCTGTTCATTCAAAATGGATCTTATTATCATATCACTTGCAAATGAATGATGAAACAGTTTTATAATTTGTTTTTTAACGAATTAATGAGAATTCGCAGGTATGACGATATTCAATTCTCGCAAATGAATCCTCATCCCCTTCTATAGCATACTAACAATAACTAACATACTAACAAATGCGATGCATATGTACATGTAATTAATAAGTCAATACAGATGTATAAAAGATTTTGATTTTTATCTTCCATTCGTTTAAATCTTCTTGTAACGGTAAAGATACAGGAATAAACATCAAAAATAGAGAGTTGTATTTTTCCCTCTTGTTCGGTTTCTTTCTTTTTAAATTAAAAACAAAAAAGGATTTAATACCTTTGCGCGGCTTTAATAATTTTGCTAAGTCATGTATGTACCTAAAGGATAATGAAATATTATACAATGATGCACAATAAATATTTCAAATAGAATCTATTTCATATAAATATACGTACTCGATTTGCATTGGGATGGGAGCTAGTAGGTTATTTGACGACGGACAAGAATGAAGATGTAAACTTGATAACTGTAATTATGATTGCTTGCTATGAATTACAAATATTTTAATCCAGTTACAAAACTTGAATAGCGAGATAGAAAAGTACAAATTTTAAAACTTTAAAGTTATAATGGTATAGTCTTAACTAATTGAACTACCAATAATGTCAAATTGATACATGTGTTTGTTTTGGCAATATTTTTTCATCGATGAAATCCGATATTTTGGTCCAGTTACAAAATCAAATAGTGGACCTTGGAATTGTCAACGCCCTTATATTGCATTCATGCAATTTAGTTGCACCATTGCACACTTATAAATATTAATCAGTCTCGCTGAAATAAATTAATTGTCTTCCACTCGATATAGATTTGCGTCTTACAAAAAAAAGAACGGAATGTGATTCAATGCTAATAAACGAGAAAGGTGTTGTTTTTAACGAAATCAATTCACATTTTAACATTAATCGATAAACATATAAATTTTGCGAACTTACTTCAAACCACCGATATTTAATCCAGCCGGTCATCCTGGGTTAGTTCATTCACGGTCAGTTTTTTTATAACGATTAAAATGTGAAACTAGGTGTATAATTTTTTATAATCGAACCCTTTTATGATTTCCTGTATTTAATGATATTGAAATGAGGATTCTTTGACTTTATAGGTCAACCAGAGGCGGAAATATTGAATTAAATTAAAACAGTTTCAGTTGATTTATCCGCCCTGACAGCACAAGGTTATTAATTAATAAAACAGGACCAAATTGACAATCATCGCACAACAATACGGGAATTATTAGCACATTCAGATCGTTTTATGATTTATGTTGGAACTATGAAAAAAATTAATAGAAAAGATATTTTTGAACTGGAAATTGTGTACATGCAATGTTCAACGTGAGAAGTGATTTTATTTAAAGATAGAATCATTCATGAGGTAGATTTTATTAACCATATGCATGCTCGATGGACACAGGTGGTAAAAACCACGTTGCCTTTCCATTTATCTCTGTTGTAATCGGAACCCCTCGGCAACAACTAATAAAGCGTAAAGTTCTGATCAGAGATCACAGGCGGTTGTTTTGTGGTCATTCGGTCACAGTTGGTCATTGTTACGGTCAGGAATTTCTGTAACAGGCGCAGAAGTATTTATCGAGGATACCACTTGGTATAAATAATAGAAATATCTCATTTAGAAATGGAGATAACATTTTCAATTTAATGAATCTACGAAATGACACAAAATTTAACTTTTGGTATGCCTTTAAAGTATCCCTCACAAACTAACCCAAAGTAAATGTATGGGTTTGAACAAAATAATTCTTACTGGGGTTTTTTTTTTTATCCCAAAAAACGATTTTTAACCTGTTGTTTTGAGCTTCTTTGTTCCCTTAATTTCACATTGATGAATCGATGAACAATTCATCATTATTTTTTAAAATCATATATTCATGTCTAGGAGTGTAATCATTCATTTATTTTTTTTTTATATAATAAATCATATTATTAAAGGGAAAACAAAATACATCAATGCATCTTAACATTTTTGACCGAACTTCAAAACATTTGTCAATAACAGATACATCCTTGATATGATTAGTGAATAAAAAATTTGACAGATGTATTCAAAAAGCAAAATGTGATTCACGTTTATGTAAACCACGCATAAAAGATTTTAAAAAGTGATATAAAATAAATATCTTATAAAACAAGCGTAAAAGTAGTCACTTTGATCATTCGTTTTCTATTTTACTATAATTAAAACTATTATGATAATAATTTTGATAATAGCATTTTAGTAACTTGTATCAGTACAAATAGCATTATTATTATTATCATTATTACTACCCCCCCCCCCCCCCCCCCCCCAACATTGAAACTGTTGATTACTTACATTGATGGACTGACCATTCCCGATAGGGTGGCCTGATGCCTCGCTCATGACTGGGCAACTACACCTCGCACATATCTCAGCTTACTCAGATTTTCCTTTTTTTAGTTTTCAGCCCAAACAAGGGTCCCAGGGCTGGATTCATTCAAGTGATAAAATCTCCAGCTCTCAATGTCCTTATCGTACTACAATGATAACAAGGCAGCACGCTTGATCAGTTTTCTCTAAAGCAATAAATAGTTGATAGATCACAAAGTCTGATTAACCTGCATATCGGCACTTTACGGACATATAAGTCGAAGTTTCTCTGTAAAACATCCCATATCTAAAGAATTCACTTTAGGAAAGACTTTCAGGTATGGATAACATGTTTTTCGAAGTCTTTTTCGCAAAAAATCTAGCTAGCCTTTTTTTCCCGGAAGAACTGTGGTGACTAACAGGGCAATGGCATCAATCGGTGGGCGTTTCTGAAAGCAGTTTCGCATATAGCTACCTTGTCATTGCTATCAATCAGGACTCGCCTCTCAGCGCTCACATTATTACAATTTTGAAATAAAACAGAATGTTTCCAATTTTTAATGCCTTTAATGATGTTTTACACTGATGACAACACGGTGTACCTCCATAATACGGGAACTGTGGTGGTTCTTAGTTTTGGTCGGCCCAGCGCTATAATTAGTGGACTGTGTTCATGTGGTCTTCGTTTATTGCTTGTAGTTTTAAAAATAGAAGGACAACATCGTCGGAATTATAATTTATCATTTGAAGTCGAAGCGTCCCTTGGTTTGGACATGATCGATGCATTTTTATGGCACGCGAAAACAAAAAGACAACGACTTGCAAATGTTATAGGCTAATAGGTTTCCACAGAGTGGCTCTATGATGACATTTTATTTGACAGGTCTTAAAATTCCTAAACAAATTAAAATATTACACCAAATTTTAACAGGTGTACATTTGAATTTAAATGTAAGCTATTTAGTTTATTTTTTAACATTCTGTGTAAATGACAAATATACAGTTATTATTATCCTACGATAAGATTTGAAAATATTGAAACTGCTATAGTCGTCTTGTGGTGTGTTTCAAATGAATTTTAGTCACAACCCTGTTATTTCCTGGAGAAGTATCATTCATATTTAAGACTCTCTCTCTCTCTCTCTCTCTCTCTCTCTCTCTCTCTCTCTCTCTCTCTCTCTCTCTCTCTCTCTTATATATATATATATATATATATATATATATATATATATATATATATATATATATATATATATATATATATATATATATATATGCGAATCTCAATATCTTTATCTTAATTGACAGTTATTACTTAAAAGCCTAATGATTTCTAAAAAGAAATTAATTTGAATATCTCACAACACATAAGTTCTGTACAACGTAAGATTAAATATGACTAGACAGTTTGCATAGTCCCCGTATTTTAAGCTGGTTTGCCTGAATTTACATGTACCTTAAAAATATACTAACCAAATACATGTATACTAACCAAATACTTACTACCAAATGCAAACGTATATTAACCGAAATCTGTTGCTGAACAAAGACTGACTGGAAAATCTTTTGATGAATGTAAATATGCCGAGTATGTGCTCATCTTGGACATGTATTACTATATACACTGTTTTGTTCACAAGATGAAACTCTGACGATTTTATGGTCAACTGAATGGTATTTTGGAAAATCTGGAGAAATGATTGAATGGCAGAGTTATGTCAGTTAACTTTCAGTCACTCTTCAGTAGACAAATAGCAGAGTTTTTAAATTAGTTTGTGTTTTATTAGGTATGTATAGATAGAACTCGTTTAACCGATCTGTAGATTATTTCCGTGGTCCTTCAGAACATGTTAGAAGTCTGCAAACACATGCCGCACTTTGCAAGATGATTTTTTGTAGACCTCACGTTATCATCGAAAAATCGCCATATTTTGTAGAAGTGCGCATGCGAAGACTCCGAAAACGAAGTCCAAAATGCTTGCAGAATTTACTTCCGTTGACTCCGTTTTTGGAGTCCGACTAGACTGTTTAAACTGCATCACAGTGACTCCAATTCAAAAAATTTCCAGTTTTTATATTTCTTGATTCCGATAGCTTTAGATATATATATTTATTTTTTTTGCAAATGCAAAAAGGCCATAGACGATCTTTATTGGTAAAAAAGGGGCTTATATAAAGAGGCTGCGAATCTCGCAAAAACTAAGACCTGCATATTTTGGATAGATATTTAATGGACTAAATACTATATCGCTCTTTATTTTATATTTTAATAATTCTTTTACTCTAAATCTTCTATCAGAACCATCCTTTGAAACCATGTGGAAGTTTATGGTTTACAAGTTTTTAAAAGTAGTGGAACATATATATATGTTTGGATCAATAACGTGAATTTCTTTAACAGTTTAAACTTAACCTGTATAAAATTTCTTCATATTTACTTAGTATGCTCTATTCTATTTTTTCCATTTAAATATATATATATTAGAATAATACAATTTTTTTTATAAAGAATATATCATTAATATGTAGTATTTACATGACAGTGATGATAAATTATATTAATATTATTTGTCAAACTGTACAATTCAAATACAGAGCTCTAAAACCCGGCCCACTTTTTTAAAAAGATTAATTTTGACAGTTATTTGACACAAAATACATTACTAAATTTTTTAGCGTACACTTGTTGTTGTTGTCATGAGTGTTCATGGTAAGAAAAGATAAATTTGATGAAACAAAACGCAGTAAATTTGATTAATTGTAGAAGGTGTAATGCATCGCAGGAACACTGTATAATTTTTGTTTGATCTTGTTTTGTGACAATCCGCGGAAAAAAAATCATAACATCATTTTAATCTTTTGTTTTCTAGTTTTCGAACTTATTTATTTTCTTAATTACGGACCGGTTTTTGTTTGACAATTGATGGGAGGTTGTACTTAGTTTAAATCTAATCTAAGGCTTTAAAATAGTATTTTCTGAAGCTATACAGAAGTACGTATACGTAAGATTCTTTGAGAAAGTTTAGCTGTGTTAATACAGTGTATTTACTTAAATGTTATAGATGATGATATATATATAAACATGTATATATGTGTGTGTAACCATGACACATATACATTGTATTTTCCTAAACGTTGCTCATTTCTTTTCCCCGATGTACAGTTCTATGATAAAAACTGAAATCTTAAAGAAAATGTATGGCCGCGATCAAAATCTGTTAAAGTAATGTAATATTAAAAATTGTAAGGTACATCTAAAATATATTTGGCATACTTTTTCTTTTGAAAAGGTTATACTCAGTAAAGGAAGAATACACATGTTAATTTAAGCATCACGAACATTTATTGAGAATACACCAAAGTCAAAATTTTAAATGATCTATAGTTTAAGCTGATACCAATATCTACTGTGGACACTAGTACTCTATACTTAACATAGGAGTAATAGTCAACAGTCTATGATTCAATCAAAACTTTTAGTTATTGGTCTCAGGGCCAGCACCATTGCTGAATTTCCAGAATAATAACCATTTGAGAGAGAGAGAGAGAGAGAGAGAGAGAGAGAGAGAGAGAGAGAGAGAGAGAGAGAGATTTTATACAAAGCAATATATGAAAGAATCATCCTCAAAAACCTTTTCAAAGTAGCGATATTACATTTAAAAATTGAGGTTAAAGGTTAAAAATTACACCATCTTGCAGATAATCAAAGTTTTTTTTTCACCCAATTTGATGCAAGATCCTGTATTAAATTTGATTACATAAAACATAACCTATTCAGTTGTACGTACCGTGCCAGCGGCAATTGATATATCGAAGATGTTCGAAAAATGGTCAAATGCAATCTCCAAAAAATTCCTAAGTTTTGAAAAGAGCAGTGGAACTCTCTTGAATATGGTTGGGATATGCTACAGTAAGCAGGTTTTAGCAAATCAAAATTGCATATTTAACTATTGCTAATTATAAACATTCACATCATTTTTTTATTCACCCACACAACCCTATTTTACCCCCTGGAATAATCAGGCAATTTTCTGAAAGTATCAAGATAATTCTTGCTTTAATTTTAGCTGCTGTGTTTGTGTTATGGTTAAAATATATTATAATCAATTTAAATTTGCTTCTCATGTTCTATTTGCAATGTAACTTTAATAAAGTTAATAAAGACACAGAGTCTGAATCTTTGACACTGATTTATGAAACTCTCCTTGCGATAACCAAGATTCTATGCGGTTTTCGGAAAATGGAAACAACTATGTTAAATAACATAAGATTAAATTATGCATTTTCGAGTACACGTGACTAATGAAAGTCATGTGACGTCATCAGTTACAATGGGAAAGCAGGAGGTAAACAGTTATGTTTGGTTGATCTAGACTTATGGACACTCGATCAAAAAACTAATGCAAGGCAGCAGTGGTGGTCGAACCAGGTTTAAAAAAAAAATCAGCTCCGCAAATTGTGTGTCGCAATATATATTATTATAGTATTGAATGATTTATTTTTGACGTCGTCGTGTCAATAACTGCCGTCAGCTAAGCAGACAAATTGAATAACGCGCTTACTGAAGAAATCGATTGTTTACTTAAATAAATCGATATAAAGTGCAGATCACGGAGGGAGTGAATAAGGAACAACAAGAACAGCTGTTTTGTAAAACGGGTTTAAACTGGTTTTCACATAGACTGTTGAGATGAGATCGACGAGCATGAAAATATAATCCATGACAAATAACTCTTGAAATGTTGCTCTTAACAATTAAGTCAACTTATGTTGAATAATTATGAAACATGGTGTTTTGACAACATTCATGAAATACATTTTTTTAACCGATAATTTAGAAATCACTGTTTGAGAACTACTTATGTAAATTACTCTTAAATTCATACGCAGTGAATAGGAGTTTCATTTAGAGGCATTTAAACATCACGGAATATAATGGAAAAACACAGTAGAATGTAAATATTATATAATAAGAACACTTAGAGTGAGCAGATACCTTTTTATTATCATTTATAGTTCATTGTTACTGAGAGATATGAATGCAATGTTGATATATCAAGCACATGGAAAAGCTGCAAGAAATGTGATATGTTTCCTTTACATCGTATAACGTTGTGTGGCTTTGTGTGTATCTTCTGATATATACCTACCTTTTCCTTTAATTTCCAGGCACTTTTTTGCACATCTCTAAAAGCATTATCTATGCAAGCATGCTTAAAGAATAAAACTCTTGAAAAGGACATGCTCTTAATAGATTTTATGAACGTCAGAAACCAATTAAATGTCTGTTATGTACAACGCACCTAGGGTGCCTATTCAATGTACATAAACAACATGCTGAAACATTGTGTTACTGTCATGGTGGCACTTTTTTGTGTGATGAGATGCACATTTTTAAAAGTTGTCCAACTAACACAACCTGTAAACTTTTTGGAACCTGCAAATTGGGCTCCACGAAATGCAATATCGGCAGTAGAAAGTTTATCCTAGCATCACTGGTGTAAATTCATTGCTAGGTATCATCCAAATGAATGCGATTTATATAGCCATGTCTAATATGAACATGTTATTTTAACAAAAGATCGCAAATGAAGTCTGATTAAGGTAGCGCATGCGTAACAAACACTTCAATGTTAATATATATTTGCATACACTGATGAGTATTTTTCCTCAATCTCTTTAGCAAACCGATTGTGATTCATAGCTTCGTCGAAACTGACAGGATTGAAATCTATACGAACCAGCTATAGCCAGTTCTTTCATCAACCAAATATTTGGATGTCAAACAGATACCCATATAAGAATTGGCTTTTCCTTCTAACGCAGGTTTTTTTCTGCAATATCGCTACCGCATGAATTAAATCACCAAAGAAAGCAATCTATTGTTTAAATGTTTCAACAGTTTCAACATTTCATTTAAATGTTTCAACATTTCATTTAAATGATTTAACATGAGCAATTTATTAGTAAAATGTATATGTCGGATGAAAGTAGCATCTGAAAATTATTCATATAGTGTATATGCAATTATCTTCACAATACTTTGGAATTTTATCAACTAAATGCAAAAAAAATTGTCCCAAACAAACTGGTGAATGAGAAGTTTACCATTTTTGTCTATGTTCCCTTGAAATCTCGGATGTAAGAGGGTTAAAAATTAACCTACATGTAATAAGGACACTCTTAAAAATGTTTGAAAGATCTTCCAGCAGATGTCTGTATTTAGGCATTAAAAGAGTCGACCTGAATTGTTGAGATTTATAACGCTCCGGCCACGGGTTCGGGAGAAAGAGTCAGACTCCTACATAAAATTAAAATGCATCAAGTGAAATCTTGTTCGCTTGCCTACAATATGCATTACAGATGTTCTCTTCCTGTGACCCTTCAGACAGAACAGATATACACGGAAGGTGGGGCTGCACGAATAATACCTATTGTCTGTCCCAAGATATTTTGGATTTACATTTTGGTTAATTGCATTTTATTAATAAATACCTCAGGGTTCAAACAATGTTCCTTCAAAAGTATGAAAAATTTCCAAGATTTCTCAGTCGAAACGCCCGTTAGCCCTTCAGGTTTCAATACAATGCTAAAAAATGTGATGTCTACGGAGATTTTGTATTGCAGCAAGCCCGGATGATAACGTTGTAAAATTGCACGATGCATTCCGAGTGTATTCCGAATGGAGAGAAGATGTAAACATTCCCCATTAAAAATCTCCGTAAGGAATCTGTTTTCGTTCCTGTGATTTTTTCTGAGTGAGAGATGATAATGTGTCAATGAAATTATCTTGGAAATTATCCTTTTCAACTATTTCAATTGGTATGTGGATTTTTAATGAAAATCATCCAAATGAGCTGCATAAATATCTTGGGACAGACTATAGTAGGGAAAATTAACTAGTGCCATATTGTGAATTTGAAAATACTGTCGCAATGTAAAAGGGGGGAATAAACTTGCCTTTACAGGTGATGAAAAATTCGAGTTTATAATATAATAATATTATAATAATAATAACCTTAATATTGGATATAGACCCATTGAATTACGTACAATTACTGAGTATTTTATCCAACTACATTGTATATACACATTTCTTAATTTTTAATAATTTGCCTATATTTCCGCATTTTTCAGCAATGTTTAGCGACAACATTCATTCAAATACCGAGGATGAGTAATGTTTTAAAAATTGTTAACTGGTGTCTTATTTTATACTCTTTCTTTGCCTGAATTATTTCATGAACGATCGACATTTTAATTGCTACATTGAGAGTACACGTTCCACCTTCCATCTTGCCATCACTCTTTTATATATATATATATATATATATATATATATATATATATATATATATATATATATATATATATATATATATATATATATATATATATATATATCTTTAATTAATATGATAAAAATATTTAACGTCAAGTGCGCGCCTGTAGTTCCCAGTATATAGTGTTTATTGAGAACGGAGTGTGATCGGAAGCCCTCGGCTAGCGAAGATGTGAGAGCACGGATAGTGCGGACTCGACGGACAGACGTGTTTTACTGCCAAATCTTCCATCACTCGGAAAGGTGTGCCGTGTGCACCTTCTTATATATGGAAGGATTAGCTTCTTATCTATATGTAACGTACTGATTCCGAGTTTTGATCAATAAAAAATAAAAATTAATGAGAGAGAGAGAGAGAGAGAGAGAGAGAGAGATGTGAAAGTAAACAGTTGATTGCATTTTTGTGTTGATACAAGCTATGGAGGTTAATTATTATTTTCTTGCAGTGCTTCCTACCTTTAGATCTAAACCAAAATGAAACACCAGAGAAAAAATTATAATATGTTAGACTAAGTATTAAATATCAGCACCAACATACGAGCATATAATGTTAGTCAAAAATTGTCACGGTTTTGTGCAAGAAAAGGAAATAAAATTTTACCAGCTATGCATACTGTAGGTATTAAACATACATGTATTTGCAAACAGAAGGTTTTGTAGAAGTTTTCATGCCACCTGCTCTAATAGTACATGTGGACGTATATATTATGATAAATCTACAAACATATGCCACTCGTTGTTCTCAAATCTCAAGTGTTCTATGGGATTATAAATAGCTTCATTGACGACGAACATTGTTTATGAACTATGAAAAATGGTTTTTTTATTATATATAATTATATATATCGCTATATCATTGAATAACACACATACATCAATCTGTCGGATATTTTGTACGGGCGTAAAAGCATGCACCATTGTTTATGGCATTTTCATTCTGTCACCATCTTAGACATATATATCGTATTGAATAACAGGTCCCAAAAAAAATTGAAATAATAGATAGCGTCTGCGAAATATTAAAAGGCAAACATTTTCATTATTCACTTAGTTCATTAGTAATAGAAATTAATTCAAATGCCTTCTCGATTTAAAAACATGAGACCTACAAAGTAAGCAATCTTAAAATTTAATTTTTTTTCGAGTCGAGGTTACATTCATGTGTAAAAGCAAAGATGAATCAATTCTCAAATGTAAGAATTTATCTCATAGATAAACATGATCTGTTCAGTATTTAATGTGGAATATTCCCTTATACTAAACATACATTGTTTAATTTTTTTAATGTGATCTTCAGTTGATAAGAATAAAAAAATTAAACATCTGATTTAAAAAAAAACCTAAACCATGTTCATATGTTATCGTACCCATGTGAACTAATTCATCTGTCTGGTTTTAAAATCATTTTGAAACATTTTATGGTCAAGAAACTAAAAAAACTGCCATAAAATCTAATCAACAATAGAATGACAAAGCAGGTTCGTGATTTGCCAGTATGACGAAACCCCTGGGCCCAGAAATAGATTTACATGTTCGCTTTCATCCAATAAACATACCATTTGACAGGACCGCTAGAATTCTATTGAAACATTGGAGGATCGTAGTTGTAAATTACGGGAAATGACATGGAGATATTTTCCATGCGGGGTAATAAATATCAGGAATTTAATTCAGTGGCGTTGTATTCAATACTAATTAAAATCAAAAAAGGTTCTCCAAAAAATTAGGAAAGCAAATTTTTGATTGATGGATCATGCGCAAGACTGTATAACGCTAAATAAATCTAAATTGCACATATACGTGTATGCACATGCAGAGAAATTGTATAAGCACGTGTCTTAGTTTAACTCAATGCAGGTATAATAATTTACCTAGTAAGAAAAAAGAAAAAATTATCTCATTCTAAATAAACTTTAAAATTCTAATTGGACTTGAAGATATGCATCAATTGCTTCAGCATATTCTATTTTATTCAAAACGATAGCAATGAAATAGAAATTTACAATTAAAATATCAAAACAATTAAATTGCGTTGAAATGAACCTGCTTCGCCAATTGGAAGATACTACAAAAAGCAAAATAAAAATAGATTTCCTTGTTTTGTCACCTGTTGCATTGTACGATTTATGAATATAAGAATCTGTACTTTCGCCTATTTTTGATGGGGTTTTTTAACGAATTGATTTCCAAAATTATCACCTATTTTTATGAAATTTTGTTTGACTTGATGTAAACGGAAACGACCACGAACCGCTGCTCTTAGTTTAGTCAAACCAAAGGCAACTGAAAATGGTTACTTTTTAAATTTATACATGTATATTGTAGTATTATATATACATGTACTAAACTAATGGTAAGGCATAATTCCTTCAAACACGTGCATATTATGCTTTTCACCAAGGTACATCATGCAAATTCGAATTCTGATCAAATCTGAATGGGGTAAATATTTTAGGTGAACAAGAAAGAAACTACAGTATGTTTAGAATTTAGAATTAGAAAAATTTACGATAAGACCGCGGAACATTAACTGGCAAGATTGGAAATATACAGCTTACGTCAATTTCACCTGTTGCAGTCAAAACATTTGAAATGGGCGGGAACAACTTCATGCGGACGTCTGAGAAAACATTGGATTGAAACTAGTTATACCAGGAAGTGTATTTTCGATCCACCTCAGCGTTTTTAACTTGCTGCATAAGTTAAATAGACCGAAAAACTGTTATTTAGTATCAGCAAAGCAATTGATAACGACTATTTTTTATCATCAATAAGTTAGTATATATATAATCAGAAAATATAGGAGGATCCAAAATTAGCGATATTATAAATACGCAAAGCAAAGCTGTGTCCGATGACTTCAGAGGAACGGGTATAATTGACGTAAGCTGTATATTTCCAATCTTGCCAGTTAATGTTCCGCGGTCTTATATACAGTGTATTAGTATAGTAATTGCGGTTTGTGTTGTTTTTATACTTTTTGTCAAAGAATGACGATAAATAATAATACAAGTCAGTATATATACTTTTTTAAAACCACGGTTTGTTAGTTATTTCTATTTACATATGTATCATCGCAATTCTAATGCACTGTTCAAGCCAATTGCACTAAAACATAACGGGTTTTCAACAAGCGGCAAGAATAATATATCTATACCGAATTCATATTTCAGGGAGTACTAAGCAGTTTCTTTTACCTCATTAACAATGCCGATACCCACATTTAACAAACTCGTAAAAGTGGTACAGCTGGTCAAAACTAGAAAAGGGTTACCGCCAATACCGGGTACGTAATAATAATAAATAAAGCGAATTTATGATGCACGTAAGTTCAATGACTTTACACTGTAACAATTCAAAATTAGTACAGAAGTTTTTAGGAAAATATTGAAACTGCGAATTAATCACATTTTAATGAAGATCATGTTTACCCCCTCCCCAAATTAAAAATAAATAAAAACAGTAAATGAACATCTGTGTGTAACAAGATTGACCAACACATATTTGGGTCACACTTTCTTTAAGTGATTTGAGGACACAGTCAATAATTTTTTTTATTACTTTAACTTGAGTGTTATATGTAATTTTTTAAAAGAACGATTCCTTACAAAACACAGATGGTTCCAATTTTTTATTTCATTCAACAAAGTGTAAATGTAATTTACATGCTATAAAATTAACGAATGGATGTACATGTGGTAATTTATCTAGATCTAGTACATTATTTTTATATAACGTGACAAGGACAGAATAAATGTCCTCTGATTAATGTGTCAATGCTGGCTTCTCTTTGGGACGACTTAAATTAAAACTTGAAAGTTTATTTGATTTATAAAGGAAATGTCCTTTCGCATTTTATTATCTAAAGACATATGGAATATGAGAGAATACTCCACATTTTGATATCTTTACATAGCTACATGTAGTAAGAAGACTTGTATAACTGTACATATACATGCAAGATGCACATGCACACTTCGTCTATCAATAATTACGAGAACAATTCTAAGGTATATGATTTCTAATTTGTATTGCAAAGGAGGGAATGTTTAGAGCTCGATGAATAACTTTGATTGATAACTAGCATTTCATTAAAAATACCTCATTACATACGGACTCAAAGGACAAGATTAATGTCTTTCCAAGAATTTGATTGACGTCTTTGCTTCACTTCTTGCACTCATGTAACTTACATTTCAGCATGTTCAAGGAATAAATCTAAATGTATAAATTAAATCTGAGTTGTAACGGTTTGTAGTCTCACAACATTTGTACACAAAAAATTCAATGTCATGACAAAAGAATATCTTAAAACTGCAGGAGAAGAATCATCACTGTCTGTAGTATAAACACAGTGCATATGTCTGCAGGGAACTTTCTCATAGTCTATATATTAAGGTGGTATGGGACACTTCCATGTTGTGAAGTATTGTTTATCGAAATAAACAATAAAATAAAGTGTAATTATATAAGTAGTTTCTTTTCAAAAATGGTCACCTAACTCCGTAGCGCAGTGGGTTAGAGGGTTTACTACGAACCTGTAGGTCATGAGTTCGAATCCAACTGGGGTTTTTTACAATTTTTGCAGTGAGTTCTCTCATAGTCTTTGTAAGTAAACCAAGAGAAGTAACTCCAATTTTGTCTTTATAGCACACTGGTGACTACATGTAATTTGATTAATACTGTCATTGTATCACCACATCTCACACTTCCATTGGTCTGAATGAGACAGTTTGTAGAGACAGCAAGGTTAAAGGTCATGAGTTTTCCAGACATTGGTTGACGATCCGCTGTAGGTTCGGATTCTCCATGGCTGCAGCTATCCTCTCTTTGTCATTGATCTGTTTATTTACTAATTGATAAAAGAGATTTATTATTATAACACATACGGTATTTTATTTGCAACTTGCTTAATATGTATATTGAATAGTAAAAATGATTTCTTATTTGCATCCTGCTACATGTAACTAGATGTAATTAGCTATATTATTCTATGAAAAGCTACATTTACATACATATAAATAAAATGGAAAAAGAATGATACTGAAAATCTCTTTATATAGAAATGATGGTCATTCCATTTAAAAGCGCATGCAACTAAAAGGCACTAAAATATCACTGATACAGTATAACACCAAACCAAATAACAGAAGGGTGTTTCTTTAAAAATAATCAAGCATCCCCCAAGAACTCTTTTTCATTCAAAGCACAGTGTATACAGTTGATTACCCAGTACATGTGTTAGAAAACTGGTTGAGATTTATTTACTCATTTAATGATTTATCACAGAAACTAACTTTTGGGAAAATTTTGTTGTAAACATGTGTCTTAAATGCCTCTCATCAACATTAAATATAGAACTATGGACTTACTATCATCAGCTGTCTCATGTGTTCCCTCTTTTATGAAAATGTCCAGCTGTAAATTTTAAATCATAATTCAGTACTGTAAACCGTCAGCTAATCAGTAAACTGTACACAGTTCCACTTTTTTATTCAATTGTATTATCATGCTTAAGATTCTTTTAATTCTGTTCATTATTAAATTTGCTAATTGCAGTATTTTTACATTTTTTAATGCATCCAAAACTACAAAAAAATACCATATAAACTTTTTATGAAAATAATAAAGCTTGCCTCAGGATTGTAAAGCAATATCAAACTCAAGTCAAAATTTCAGTCAGTTATAAAATGATTGTTTATCATAACATGATGATGGAAATTTGTAATTAACAACTTTATATCAACTATCAAGACACTTTTAATAGCATTGTCAGTGTTTTCAATCAAGAGACATTAAGACTGTACAATTTTTGACTGAAGTCTAAGATTCCTTCATAATTGTGGAGCCTGGAATGATATACATGACAAATTGTACCTTAAATTTGTCAGGAATACTTGTCTCAAGTTTTGTCCTGATGCTTAATCCTATATAAAGAAAAAAATAAAAACAAAATACATCTTATTTTGATAATTTTTATTAATTATTATTATTTTAATAATTTCTATCATGTCATTTGATTTGATTCAGATCAGTCAGATTTATAATCACAGAAAGACCAGTTAAAATAAGTTATAGGTGACCTATTGTTTCTTGAATGTGTTGTATGTATAATATTGTAGCAGATGGGTCTATATGGAACAGGTTCATTTCACTAAAGCTAAAGGAGCCCGAGTTTGATTTCTGGTACAGTCAAGATATTTTCATTGTTTATATGCTTATTCCTTCTTTCTTACTGAAAGAGTTGCCTTGGCCTTCCTTGATCAGTCAATATACTTTTTAAAATTGTTTGGCTAAAAATGGGCTCCTTCGCCCAATAAACAGGATAGACCTAATTTTCGAAAAATACGGTAATTATTTTTAACATTATCACATTTGGAACTTTTTGTTGAAAAGGAATGAAGTATATTTATTGGGTTATATGGACTGTGGATATCATTCTGGATAGCTCAGTCAGAGGTAGAACTCATGACTAGAGTTACAGGGGTCCCAGGTAATTAAGATTCCTGGTCTAGCCACATATCTTCACAGTTTATATGCTCTAGCATTCCCTTTTTCCTAATACAATATGAACAATAAAGTTCTGTTAGCAATTCAGCTCTTTGTTTTTCCATGGAACTCGAACTTACCAATGAGAGAAGCCAAGGAGCAGTGAGGCACTGTGGGAACAAACACAACTTTTATCAGGTAATCTTTATTTAATCGACTAACAGATACGTCTTCTTCAGAGACCACATTGAGCTCTTCTAAAGTTTCTGGTTTTTCAGGATCAATAATTCCCCGTATAAGATCTGCAATGAAAATATTACATAGAAACCATTTCAGCTAGCTATTGCATCATTAAATATAATATGTAATTTAATTAAACATTAACATAAATAAAAAATACCTAATAAATAAAACATAATTTACGTATTCATCAACTTGATCAAATCTAAGGTCAATTCAACCGGGACTTTGGAATTTAATACATATAGTATACCCAATACATCATGAGAAGTACATGTATCCAAGACTAAAATAAATATGACAGTTAAAAATTGTTAATTGGGTCTTTTGTCTTGAGGTTGGAGATCACCTAAAGACATTTCATAATCATAGTAATGCATTGGAGATGCTTTGTATAGTATTGGCATAGGATATATTATTGTATTGAACTTATAACTTAGGTTGAGGAACGACAATATAATGTATTATAAATTCAGGAACTGGCTGTAAAAAAATGTAGCCCAATGCCTATCACCAGATCATTTGGTATTAGCCAAAAGGCGAACAATTCAGTCTAAAACAGGAACAGTTTCATTATGAAATCCTTGGCTAATTTTTATTTTCACATAAACACAGTATCCGCACATATCGGCAAATTTTATAGAGGAAATTCGGGTAATTTGGTAACAAAACGCTATTGCTTTATTATGCGCCTGAAAGAAAACTTACCGTAAACTAACTCTCTCATTTGTTTTAAATCTCCATTATCGTCATTTTCAAATGCTTCAGACATCACAAAACGTTCGTGCTAAATCCGGTTTGTGCTTTTCCATCCGAGTTCTTTCAGTTCTTTATAGTGAATTTTATTCACAGACCGATCCCGATATATTAATACCCCCCCCCCCCCCCCCCCCACACACACACACACACTACTTTTACATACGTTATGTGAGTGAATAATTGAAAGAGACTGAGATGTAGTTGTACTCAGTAAAATGCCTCATTATGTGGTTCATGGTTTTTATTTCATTTTATTGGTGGTTAATTGTTTTGGGCATTGACACACACACATATACATTCTTTCAAATACACAAATATCATAGCTAACACCGTTTATAAATAATTTTAACAATGCGAAATGGTGACTTATTAATTTTTAAAGTAGATCCAGGGTTCTGTGATGTCATACTTTTTTGTAAAACTTTGAGTTCTTTAAGATATGTTCAAGTTTTATTTATTTAATGTGAATATAATCACAGGAATGTAATTAGAAGTATTGGAAGGTTCAATATATTTTCGCAGCTTAATTTTATCCTAAATTTCCAATATTTTGTACATCTTGTTTATGCAAAGGGGAAATAACTCTTTTTCTGACTTTTCTCTCAGTTGTATGTCTAAATGCTATAGTTTTTCTTATCCCAACGATTGATTTTAAAATATTTTTGTAGTTTTAATTTTCTGATAAAGTTTACATTAAAATTAAACAAGAAAAACAAATTTCTGCCAACAAGATTTTACTTTTAACAAAAAAAATACAGTTTTCTGATGCTAAAATATGCTTTAGTTTATGTTTATCTGGCATCTCAAAAAGTGTGATGACATGTATATTTTTTTCTAACAATTGATGACATTTAAGTCTATTAAGTTGAAATCAGTTCGGTTTTTCAACTTTCATCAGAGAATTTTACGAGTATGGAGTTACCTTTATATATATACGAGGGTTGTTCGGAAATTATTGAGACAACACAAATATCTCTCTTTCTAAGCGGCGGATTTTAATGAAAATTGGTATGAACATTGAAGAAACATAACCGAATAAATGATCTAAGTAATGCTACAAAATAATTAATAGTTTGTTTATGACAATACATATACAAGTCTGTGGTCGGGGTACCCGGCGCAGGCACACACTCGGAGTTAAAAAAAAAGTTAAACATCTTTATTTTAAGTGTTGTTAAACTTACAATTCTTGATGAAAGAAATCAAATTATGTATGTTCATTTTGCTCTTTATTGTGACTAACTTTTGTGTAAGTTTTACTGGTGTATGACTTAAAATGCAAGAAATGTACTTATATATTTACCAAGCAATTGAAATCTGACTGAGACGGTTCATTGAATTTTGACGTCAAGGCGGCGCAGCGAATACACATGAAATTGGTGTGAACCTCGAAAAAAGACATTTTGGGCCAAGAAGTTGCCTAAATAAAAACTATACGATGGAAAAGGGTCAAAAGCTTCAGTAAGTCGAGTTTTTTTTCAACTGATTGTTTAACTAGACTTAAAAACAAAGGGACTAAATACATGTATCAAGTACTTATTTTTTCACACAAACTGATTTTAACAGTTAAAAGATATATACAAATTCATTGTAAGAGCAATTTCACAGTAAGTTTACTTTTGGGAAGAAATAACTTGATTTTTTCACAAAAAATCAAAAATAGAAAATATATTTAACTGTTGCAATTTTAAATTAAAAAGAAAAGAAGAAAAATGAAGAATTTTTTATGTTTTCCTTTCGTTTGTAAGGTGTTCATAAAATAGGGCCAAGGAAAAACTTTAAAGTAACATTGCGATGATTTTGTGGTTGCGCCGGGTCATTGGATGTAGGCAAGTTTGTAAGCTTACCATGAATAAACAAATGATGTCATCAACTTCAACATTTATACGATAAAAAAGGACATCCTGGTTTATATCCTGGTGAAATTTTAATGATTTATCTTATTACACAAGGAAATTAGAGTAAATGTCTCAATAATTTCCGAACAACCCTCGTATATATACACACACACACACACAGATTGGCACTGATGCGTTACATATAAGCATCTGCACCGTACTGAACATGGAATACGCCTCCTGAAATCACGTGTATCTTTTCATAATATACCATGTGGAGACCACATTCTATATCTGTTCAAAACTTCTTTTGAATCATAATGATTTCGAGTTCGATTTGCCTGAATAATCATAATATGCTTTAATATGAAAATTTTAACAGTACCGTAGGCCACAACTGTTGAAATCAAATAAGGCCAAGAAAATCACTCCTTTACGATACGCTATATCGCAATCATTGTTGCAGAGGGGCAATTTTACAAAACTAATTTTGATTGATAAAGTGCATGTATTATATGAGCTTTTCCCAAGTCAAGTAATTTTAATCCACTTCGTCTACATATAAAGAAGAGCAGAACTGAAATTCATAACTTGGGAGTACGACAATAGAGGTGCAATATGTAAGTCTAATTTTAATTAGATCAAGGAAAACAGGTGCAACGACTTTTTGTCTAATTTTTGAAAAGCAAAATTCTAATTGACATCCCGTTAAATTCTGAAACAGTTTATCAATATGGGAATTATTTTTCAATCTGTCGTTTGAGATTTTCCTAATTTTTAGATATCATACTGTAAAGTTTAAAAACAAGACACTTTTAAAAAGCTGTGTATAATATTATGATAAAAATCTCACCCTCTTTTAATTTTGTTAACTCAGCTTCAATCTGCAATCCCTAAAAGATTTCCCAAAAGACCGATTCATGCTAATATCTCTCATTTCATATCAGTTAGATGATGCTTGTACCAAGTACCGATCGCGATATTTCAAACAAAAAGAAAGAAAAGAACGATCTAGCATCATAATACAGTTTATTTTCTTTGAGAACTTCATTTTATTTACAAAGAAATATGATCTTTCACCATTCATTTTTTAAAAATCAAAAGCAATACCCGATATTAAGCACGTAACTTTTTACTTTTGCACACAAAAAAAAGATCACCAGGAAAATATAGCACCTCCATTCATTCAATATAGCTATAACTATCTACTTTTGTCAAATTTTATTTTAAAATTTATATTACATTTTCCAATATTTGTATAGTCATGGCATATATATAATTAAATTGGAAAAATTCCATAATTCAGTTTTCTCAAAAATTCATTTCTGATCATAAGGATCGTAATAAGGTGACTATAAAATTCTCAAAACTGCAACTTTCTCAGTTACTAGTAATGAATTATAAGAAAGTACTTGATATTAAAAAAGAAAATTCCTCATATAACTGCTAGGTTCACATCAAAATTTAAACCTTTAATGGATTGCTTTGTTGCCATGTTTGTAAATAAATGGCAAAATTCTCTGCAGAATCTTATTTTAATACGATAAACCTAATCACCTCTTCTCTTTTATGTTGGGATGGAGAAACAACCCTTATTTGAAAAGAAAATATTTTATTAATCAATTTTTTATCAATTATACCCTCTATTTGACAAAAAGAATATTTTAACAAGAGACCCATGGGGCCACATCGCTCACCTGAGCAACAATGGGCGTTCAAAAGATATTGTGCCATATTGCCCTCGGTAGAATAACAAAAAAATAAATATTGTAAAGTATTCGAATTTTACACTTATTTTTGCAGACACGTAATCTTTGACATTGTACCTTCATGAAATACTGTTTTTACACAGAATAAGAAAATACTTCGCAAGATATAGAACTAAATATTTGGTAGGGGTACACTGTTCTTCTAATTCCCTGTATTTTCGTTCTGCCCCTCCCCCACTTAATAAAGCAATCAAAATATATGAGAGCATATAGGTACCTTTTCTTCCTCAACTACTTACTAGTTATTGTATTTTTTTTAAAATATAATAGTTATTGTATTTTATCAAAAAAATCCTACATGTATATATGTGAAGAAGAAAATTGCACCTCAATGCGCTCAATTTCTCAAATTAAAAATATTCAACAATTTAATTTGTCTTCTCCATTATAATTAAATTACTGTTATTTACCTCGCATAAACTCGTGGCTTTTATAACTTTACTCACACTTGATTGATGAATACACTGGAATGAAAAATGTTGTCACGTGACATGTTAAAGAGTTATAAAAATCAATGTTACCGTATTGACAGGCACATCACTCTAATTTACTATGGCCCACCCATTATTTTCATTTTTATTCAAAAATAACAAATGGCTACAAACCAGGATAATTTTCCACTGTAATATTTTCTTATAGGAATAGCGATAATTCTTTTATCATATATTCATCTTTCCATAAGAATGCTTTGAGCCAAATTTGGTTGAATTTGGTTCAGTGGTTTTAGAGAAGAAGTTCAAAATGTGAAAAGTTTACAGACGGACAGACAGACGGACGGACAGACGGACGACGGACAAAAGGTGATCAGTATAGCTCACTTGAGCTTTCAGCTCAGGTGAGCTAAAAAGTAAGCAAATATTGAATTTAATATAAACACAGGCAAAAGGAGAAAAAAAACGTTTTGAGTTGAAGCCCTGGTAAGATACAAAATGACCTAATGACACAGTTTTGTTGTTGGTAAGTACAAAACAAGCACTTAATGAAAGATCAATGAAAGTTCACAGAAAAAATCACAGTGGAATCAGGAAATTAAGTCCTAATACCGTGAGCCATGAAAGATAGACACCGGCATATTCTTCCTTAAAGAATACAATCATGCACTATATATATAAAAAGCCAACCGACAATGTATGTTTTAAAAATCATGTAACTCTTTTTCCTGTCAATAAAAATGCCCCCTAGCAAAAATGTCAGGAAATCATTAATAAACAAATGCTTTTTGATGGATAATTGTTACACTGTATTTACATGAAGATATGAGAATGTAACATTTGCTCTCTCTCTCTCTCTCTCTCTCTCTGTTGCACAGAATTATCTTACTTATGAAAAGTCAACAACTTAATCTATCACCTCATAACAATACAGCTTCACAAATTGATTGTTCTCCTGCCATGTTGAAATACATTTCTGAACATCCGGAAGTCAACTTCTCCTCGTGAATAATCAATGCCTTTTAGTACAGAAAGTTCATGCAAAAAATTCTGGGCTCCTGCCTCAGCCCACAAAGGGATAACCCGTTCATTCCTAGATGGATTTCTAATGGAATCAGTTAAAGCTATTTCATGTTGGTATCTAGTTAGACTGTCTTTTCTGAAATTGGAGGTTACCACAACGAACAAGAATCTACATCTACAAAACAGTTGCTCCATTGTTTTAAATTGGGACTGCACATCTGGAGCAAATTCCTCGTATAAGACAATATTGAGATCATCAATATCTGTGCCCAAATTTGATACCAGTTGTTGTTGTATTTGTTGGACAAGTGGCCTGTCTTCTTCAGCATACAGTAGAATGGCATCATGTGTTTCTGTATTTAAAAAAATAAATATATAACATACCCAAGTATACACACTTTAAAAATATTAAAGCTTATGTATATAATTTAAAAGCATTTAAAGAAACTTTCATTGAACTTTTTCAAGAAGTTTTTCCGTTATACCTGTGTTTTTCTGGGTCTTAAAATCAAAGAGGAGAGAAAAACAACAAATGTAGGTCAATGGTAAATGTTTACCAATATGTGGTGGAATACAAGCTATTGGTGTTGCTGGTACAGCATCCTCCACAAGGCTCAGGTTACTAGTAATAGGACCACTGTCTACTTCAATATCTTCATTGTCATTTCTCTCATCAGGAACAGTAGTGTTTCCTTCTGGGTAGGCAGTTTGTCTGTGTGACCGTGTACGTGTGGCGTTGGGTTGCTTACTGTTGGGTGAACGTGTGTTCCCACAAGCCGAGTCAGGGTTAATCTGTAGGCTATGGGGTTTTTGGGAAGATGTTTTTACAGAAGTTTCTGCATTTTCCTGACCTTGTTGGTCATCTGGTGTTCCATTATTATTATTGGATTTGGAAACCAATGAACCTATAAAATTCAAAACATGCATGTTTAGACAATGCACATTCAATTCATGGTCTGACATCATATTGTTGGGTTTTTTTTTTTATGAAAATAAAGTATATTTACCTGCATGTTCAATGTTATACATATTTTAAAATACTAATTATTTTTCATTCTATGCAATCTTTAACAATATTAAGTATTTATGAAAAAATTAAGCGATCGGAAATTATTGTGCATTAATAAAAACTCAGATTTTTTGTATGTGAGGAACTGAAGCTCTACAATATCAGAAACATGTCAACATGACTTTTTCTGAAGAGCTACAGATCTGCAACTCCATCAGCTGTCCATGTATACAAAACCCATGAGGTTTTCAATAGATTTTCTACCTGTGTGAATCATGCCTTAGAAAGGATCATTTCAATATGTATATATTAAACTACAATGTATGATCTGTCCTAAGATATCCTTGATTCACATTATGCTTAATAACTCAATATTTATAAATACCTCAAGGTTCACTTGATGTTCATTAAAAGTATGAAAAAAGATTTCTTTTTAAAAACACCTCCTCTTGGGCTCTAGCTTATCAGGTTTTCAATACGCAGCTTAAAATAAAGGAGTCTACGATATCATTGAAAAATTGTGCGTTGCATTCCGAGTGATTTCAAAATGGAGTAATAATATCAACATTTCCCATTTTAAATCTCCATATGAAATCTGTGTTCGATTCTGTGAATTTTTCAGAGTGCAAAATGATTAGGTGTCAATGAAGATATCTTGGATATTTTCCCTTTCAACAATATCCATTACATTTCTTTGACAGGTATGTGTATCTTTATCAAAAATCGGCCAAATGTGACAGTACAATAACTTGGGACATACTAACAATGGAACTCATTTTTAAAACAAATCCACGAATGTAATTTAATTCTTTAACATTATTTCTTGTTCCTTTGATGTTCATCTTTATTGTTTCATACCTCAGTGAATGAAACAAATGTTGTTCAACTATTTAGGGCTTATATGCCTTATTACATGTACTTAAGTAAGAATGGCAATTTAGTTTTCAGACCATTCTAAAGCAATGTCAACAATTTCATAAGAACTTGCCAATGTTAGCATTAGAAAGATCGTGTAATGTACCTTTTCTACTGATGAACCATCCGATCCCTACTCCAACAGCAACTGGAGCCACTGTTATAATGATATTGTAAACAATACCCATCTTTTTTGGGAATTGTATTTAGAAATGTGTGAACGCCATGAATCTTCCTACTTTCGTTTTAAATTTCCGGGAGGTGGAAATAATGACCCAATAAGCACTGTGTAGACCTAATGACTTGATTAAATATGCATATTTTTTTTTTGCATATTCTATTTCATACATATTTTCTAAGAGACCCATACTTTAATGATTTTACGGATGAATTGATTTGTCAGTAAATATTAGATAATCATAAAAATATTTAATCAATAATTATGCTTTTTTAGAAAATATTTTTGGTCTATAAAATTTAAATGTTTTGATATTTTGTGTAATGACTTGATGCTTGATGAGCACTTTATATCAAAGGTAACTATGATTTAATGTTGTAATTTTGGTTCATCTTATACATATAGTTATGGCAACTTATAATATCTTATACGGCATCGTGAAATGCAAATCTGATCAAACAGAGAGAGAGAGAGAGAGAGAGAGAGAGAGAGAGAGAGAGAGAGAGAGAGAGAGAGAGAGAGAGAGAGAGAGCAAATGTTACATTCTCATATCTTCATGCAAATACAGTGTAATTAGATTTGGTTGATGAAAAATTACAAACACTGAAAGAAATTAAAGTACAATTTACATATGTTTTGAAACAAAATTGAATCTTTTGGACATGGAAGTGAAGTCAGTTAAGTGAACAATCTCGGTCTTAAAGTCTGTCCCAAGTTAAATTGCTTCATTACTTTGTAATGCTTTTTAATTAAAATACACATACCTGTGAAAGAAATACAGTTGAAATTCATTTGATGAAATGGAAAATATTCAAGATATCTTCGTTGACACATTATCATTTTTCACTCTTAAAAGTTCACAGGATCAAGAACAATTTTTTACGGAGATATAAAATGGGAAATGTTTACATCTTTTCTCCATTCAGAGCTCACTCGGAATACCTCGAACAGTTTTTCAACGTTATCATCCGGGCTTTTTCATGGCTGATGCAATGCAAAATTCACGTAGACTTTCTATTTTGGTCTATGTATTGAAACCTGAAGCGGTAGAGGAAGCGTTTAAAAACCGATAATCTGGACATTTTGCATACAGTTATTTCATGCATATCTTTTACAAAGTTATGCTATGCTATGGTATGCGATCTTAATGATATGCTATGAGATTTGTATGCTATGCTATGAGATTTGTATGCTATGCTATGAGAAATTGAAATAAAGGGCTTCATGATATGGTATGGTATGCTATGCTATGGTATGCTATGAGATTTGAACAAAAACGCCTCCATACACCGAAGAGTTCCACACATTTCGAAGTAAAATAATAAGAAGCCAAAGTTTACCACAAATCTATTATGTAAACATTTATTTTTGCAAATAAAAGTATTTAAAACCGAGTTAAAAGAATGTTGTATGCTATGCTATGGTATGCTATGGTATGATATGACGAATGCGATTCTATGAGATTGTATGCTATGGTATGAGATTCCAATGCTATGCTATGAGAGTTCAATGCTATGCTATGAGATTTCAATGCTATGCTATGCTATCGTGTATGTTGTAAAAGATATGCTTGAACCGACTGTATTAATTAGTGGATGAGCATACTTTGAGCACAAAGTTATTTATAATTATCGAAATATCATGCGAAAAGTGGTGGAAGCAAATCTCAGGTCAGAGTATAGAATCAAGAGTTAATGTGTTTTTATTAAGGTATCAATTCCAATAACTTAAGAAAAAACATATTTAAACAATAAAATGCTTTCTTCGGTGATTTATGCGGGATGTGCAGGTAGCGACATTGCAAAAAAAAAAATACATAATTAACCCGCGTTAATGATCGATACCTTCATAACCTGCATGAATCATCAAAGAAAGCATTTTATTGTTTATATTTACATCTTTCTTTTAACAAATTAATAGACTGATTGCAAAAATTAAGTTAAATTAATTAAATTATTGTTAATGTACATCAGTACGTTAGCTAAAAGAAACAGCCAAAATCATCTCCTATGGGAATTTGAGTCTTACATCATCATGATTATTTCGTGCAGTCCATGATTTTTCTTAGGTCGCTGTAGGTTTTGACCAGCCGATAAAGAGGGCGTCTTGGCTGGCTGTTTCTATAGAGCTATGAATTAACTAAAGTTTCCGTAAGAAATAGAGGGAATCATACTCGGTAGATGTCAATATATATATTAAACAAATGGAAGAACGCAGAATGGATGAAAGTAGTGCAGATGTGTATTCAGAAATAAAAGGAAATTGAAATATCGAGCAAGGATCTCCACGTAGAAATGTTATAATAAGACTGTACAAAGTCAGTTAATGAAAAATAACCTAATTTTATTTGGAACTAATGAAGTCCCATGCACAAGAAAGAAAAGAGGATTGTATTAAATCGCTGTTTTTGCGGATAACTTAGACGCTCCAACAAGTCAAAATTGAAAACGCGTACAGAACAGAATAGAGAAGAGTGGGATAAAAGAGGCCAATGATTGCTATATTCCAATTCCAAAAATGAAAAAGAAATGGTGCAAAAAGACAGTTTCAAGCTAAAGAAACAGCATACGGAATAGCGCAACAGTACCCTAAGGAAATCGTCGACAGGAGAAAAAACTTGTACCCGTAATGGCTCGAGGCAAACGTGAGGATAAAACACACCCCTGCGAATGTTATTGTCATTTAAATTTTAGACCACGTGGTTTTATTTGACCCTTTCAGTTTCGCAGTAAAAATCGTGCCTCGTGTTTATAGTCTATTTTATAGAATCTAGGTCAAATATAAATTCTAGACGTATATTGATTTTAAACTTTATCTTCATTAATTGGTGGATAAAATATGTTCTAGAAATAAATGTGACAATACAAAAAATAGGTTTTTTTTCTGCTGTTGCAACAATTAACATGCGTGGTAGAGATCCCCCCTAGGAATTAATATTCGATCCGCGCCTGACCTAGTAATAAAATCAATAGTGAAAGAGACTATACTATTTTATGCAGAATGTTCCTTGAAAATGGCTCGATATACAAAGTTTTTATGCAAAACATTCACCCATTATTTTTTAAAAAACATAGTATTGCACACCACAAGCATCAAACATGGCTATGCTTTTATTTAGCAACCCAATGTTTATATTTTCAACGACTCTACACGTGGTTTAACACGAACGATAACTCTGTTCTGAATATCATCGTTTAATTTAAATAACTGCTAGATGGTGAAATAAGATATACATCTTAATAGATTTTGATGTTTTAAAATAAATCAAAGTAGGATATGATATGAAAATTGATCAGTACTTACGTATTTTTAGAATATTATCCGAACACTTATACTTCCGCTCGAAATTTCACAGGAACTTAACAAGTCTCGATGAAGTCTCGTGAACTTTCATTCGAGCACTTCTGGATTTATCACATACTTAGCAACGATAAAGAAAACATTCCGAACACATTCGCAGGGGTGAAACAGCCTTGATGAGGAATGACAAACTAATCATCGACGGACGGAGAAGAATACAAACATCCGGTAACAAAACATATATAAATCAGAGAACAAATCAAAGAGACACTAGTGATGACAAGGGGGTACGCCGGGGACAATATTAGAATTATGTCATGGAACATTCAAGGTCTGACACCACAAAAAATGGAAAATAAAGAATTTAGTGAATTTTTGGTATCAAATAATATTGACATACTATGTCTACAGGAAACCTGGACAAACAATGACAACAAAATTGAAGTGAACAATTACTTAATGTACCATAAACCCAGACCGTTTATACATAAAAAAAGTAATAGTGGTAGAATAGTTGTATTCATAAAAGATTCACTCCATAAAGGCATTCAATTAGCGTTATCAGACTCTGACGGAATTATGTGGTTCAAGCTTGACAAAGACTTTTTCTCGTTCGAGGAGGACCTATATTTATGCTGTGCGTACTTACCCCATGAGAAATCCTAAGTCTACAACGTAATTTTAAACAACAAACATGTTTTTGATAAATTACAGTAACTAAAAATATAGCTACATTCCAAACAGTAGGGAAAATTATTTTAAAGAATGATCTAAATGCCCAAACTGCTCAAGCACCTGCATGACTACATTATGGACGATTTCATACCACCAGAGAACGAGAATGAACTTTATATAATGATGTGATAAAGATATAAAGTGTTACTCCGAGGATAAAGAAAAAAACTTATTCGGAAGAATGCTACTGGATATGTGCAAATCTCTGAAACTTAGAATTGTAAATGGCCGACTCCACTCAGATGCGAAGATTGGTAAATTCACATGTGAAACGGAGTTGGGAAGCGCGGCGTAATTGACTACATGTTGACAGAGGATCCAGAGGGATATTTTCAAAACGTGTCGGAATTTTGTGTAGGCAAACATACACCATTTCAGACCATAACCAAATAATATGTAATATCAAAGCTGGCTATAACGTTAATCACAGAGAGGAAGGAAAATGTGAAAGCATAGAACAGTGAAAGTGGAAAGAATCAACCCGCAAAGAATACATTCAGAACTTGAGAATAAACATTCATAGGTTCGAAAACATAGTAAATAATAGGAACCACACAACGCAAGAAGCTATAAACGATGTAATAAGCCAATTCTCAGACATACTGCTAAATATTGCGGGACCTTTTTGCATAACAGTAACAGTTATAAGACAGGGAGGATCCGGATTCAGATGCAAACGACGCAAAGACGCACCGTGGTTTGATGCAGAGTGCAAAACGGCGAAAAGGATGTGGACCAATGCTATCTACCGATACTACAATGAAAAGTCAACGAACAACCGAATTGAAATGTTTACGGCCAAGAAATGCTACAAATCTATTATCCGAAAGAAAATTGCAAGCTACAAAGTAAAACAAAGAGATAAATTAAAGCAACTGAAAAACAAAAATCCCCGAGAATTCTGGAGAATATTGAGTCCAAAGGAGAAGGCGCAGCAAGTGAAAGTAGCACCTGGCGATTTCTTCAGATATTTCATGCAGGATTTGTGTTCGCGAACTGAAGAGGGTCTATAATATGTCACCGCATTCCGAGAGCTAGACGAAACAAAATCTAGCAAAGAGATTGTCGATGCGGTCTAAGATGAAAAAATAAATCAAAGTACTGAGAGTACTGAAAGACGGGGTCTTGAAAGTTTGAAATTATAATTGTCCTGGATTTCCTCGAATATGCTTCCAAAATTTATGAGTTTGAATTTATTTAGTTGTTACAATCTATGTTAATTCTGCTTTTTTGCAATTTTCTGATACTTTGTCTAAATTTTACTCAATCCCGGCCTTTATCATTGTAGAAAATTGACACAACGGTATATTATGTAAATTAAGACCCCAAGGAAAATTTTTAAAAATTACTACTAACCGGGAAAACCAAACAACTATATCAAAGTAGATAATTTTAATCATTAGATTTATTCAATTTTGTAATCCAAGGGAAAATTCACAAGTCGGACGGTATCCGTAATAAAAGTTTTATGAAAACCCCGAAAACTCGAAAACTACTGAATTAACAAAGTGAACATTTGTATACCGATAACAAACACAGACACCTGACGTTAGAAATATTTTTTTACAATAAGATTCCAAGAACTTCTTTGACAATAAAAAGATTTGCCACGGTCGCCATTTTGATTTTTAAGACCGACTTATCTGACACGGTTTTCTTCATTTGCGATTCATGCAAAATTAAGAGGTAAAAATAAATTCGTTCGCCACTTACTACTTTTTTGTGTAAACTCGTGCATCACCTACACGAATTACGATACAACCGTTCCTTTCATTAAAAATCATACTCCGAAAATCAGAGACATAAATAACAGAGATTGTCAACTCTGCCATTAGCGTGTAAATGTTAGGGGACGAACCTTACTTTGAGAACTACAAGTGTGTTACAGGGCCATCCCCTTGGGTTAATTATCTTTAATAAGTGTCGGATGAAAAATGTCATATGAAAGGTTTGATAAGGTTGCAGGTGCGCGACGCAGGCGTTGTAGCCCTGTTTCCCAAGAGTATCATTTTAGCTCGTTAGGCAAGTGAGAGAGAGCGAACATGAGTCTATAATTTCTGAGTTAATATCTGTAGTTGTCATTTGTTTATTGTGCATGATAAAGTTCTGAGAGATGAAAGTGAGCAGTTGATTGAGTTATGGGTGAGTTTGAGGAGTGAGAGATAATTGGTATGGCCATACCCAGGGAACACGTGTGAGACAGGAGAGAATGAGTTTGGATATTAAAGAGTGAGGACGCATTTGTGATATAACCTGTGTTTCCTATATATTGTGTAACTCGTGTTTGTTGTAAATATGTAAATAAACTTGTAAATATAAACAATAGTTATCAATCAGTGCCGGTGACAGGGAGGACCCCCGTCACATATTATGGTGGCAGCGGTGGGATAACCAAAGGACAAAGGAACAAAATGCCGAAGAAAAAGAGGCAAGAGCCTGTCGAAGAAATAATTGTGAATGAAGTTACACCAGAGCCGAAGTCATCAACTCTAGTTAGGCCCGTTCCTTTTTACGGAAAGTTAGACGAAGATGTTGACTCTTGGATTAAAGACTTTGACCGGATCGCCAGAGCAAATTTCTGGAGCGACGGAAGGAAGTGTGTCACAATACCGGCGTTTCTCCGAGACCATGCAGCAGATTATTACGAATCGTTAGGCGATGATTTAAAAGATGATTATCGCTCTGTTTGTGACTCTCTCCGGGAAAGGTTCATCCCAAAAGAGCTACAGTCATTGTATTACTCAAACCTCTTTGGATACAGACAAGCGGAGATCCAAACTGTTGACGACTATGCCGCAAATATAACGAAGCTAGCCACACGTGCGTACATGGACATGCCAAGACGACAAAAAGAAACTCTTACCAAAGAACATTTCATTCAAGGGTTAAGACCTGAAATAAAAAGGTTTGTTCTACTTTCAAACCCAAAGACTTTTGAGGAAGCTTTTCGTCATGCGAAAAGAGAGGAATGTAACAACTCTCTTGTGGACAACTCGAGGACAAGAGTGGCAGCTATGTCGTGCGAACCTAAGAGAACAGATGAGCTGGAGAAATCCATCGCAGACCTTTCAGCCCAAGTATTAGTGATGGCTACCGAGATAGGGCGCATAACTTCCCAGCGACAATATGCCTCAAGCAACCGGGGACAGAACTTCCGAGGATCCTGGCGAGGAAGAGGCCGTGGACTGCAGCCCAGGTCTGACCGGAACCTTAGGACAACGGATGGAAGGCCAATCTGCAACAACTGTCAGCGGGTAGGACATATCGCAGTTCGATGTAAAGAGCAAAGGACCACCAATTCGGGAAACTAAAGTCCGCCCCTTTGTGTGGAGGTAAAGGATTAGCGGAAGTTAAACATCCTCCGAAAGAGAGCCGGTTGCGCGAAGTGAAAGAATTCGATTCCTCCGGGAATAGTGAAAATAAAATAATTGTGAAATATGTATGTGAAAATATTGTATCATGTCAGTTGAATCCTAAATTTTGTACCGCCAAAATTTTAGGAGATGTGAATGATAAAAGTGCTTCAATGTTGATCGACACCGGATCCAGTGTCACGATTGTGAGTGAAGAATTCGCAGACCAGGGTACCATGGCGCCGGCTGGAGGGGTGAGCATTACATCGGCTACGGGCAACCGAGTCGATATAATTGGAAAATGTGACTTTCGAATTAGAATTGGCGAAAAGACTGACATTGTTTACAATGCATTTGTTGCTAGGAATTTCCCATATAACTGTATTTTAGGACTAGATATTCTTAAAGATTGTGCATGTTACATTGATGTTGCAAATGATTCTTTGTATATAAATGGTGAGCGCGTCTCATTCAGTCCCGATGCGAATCTAGTCAGTGAGAGTTTGGAAGGTGCATATCAGGGTGAAAGTTTAAACGGAATTGAAGTCAGTGAGTGTGTGAAGCCTGGCGAGAAAGATATTACAGTTAACGATCTCTATGTAACAGAAAATTTAGATCAAACGGAGCGTGAGTCAATTATGAAGGTGTTAAATAAGTTCCGAAAAGTTTTTGCATTTAATGACAACGAATTAGGCAGGACCAATTTAGTTGACCATTCGATAGATACGGGGGACAGCAAACCCATCCACTTGCGGCCGTACAGAATTCCCCACAGCCAGCGAAAATTACTGGAGTCTCAGATAGAAACAATGTGTGCTAACGGAATCGTACGACCGTCCAAGAGCCCGTATTCAGCTCCAATCGTCCTAGTGCCGAAGAAAGATGGCAAAGTTCGCATGTGCATCGACTTTCGTAAACTAAATGAGGTCACCAAAAAGGATGTATACCCTCTTCCGAGGATAGACGATATGTTAGATGCGCTTAATAATTCTAAGTACTTCAGTGTCTTAGATCTGTGTCAAGGATACCACCAAGTTCCAATTAAGGAGAGCGACAAAGAGAAGACTGCGTTTTCCTTTTTCGGAGGGCATTACGAATATAATTATATGCCATTCGGACTGTGCAACAGTGCTCCTACTTTCCAGAGACTTATGGACTCTGTGCTTTCAGGATTACTGTGGAACACGTGCCTTGTGTACATAGACGATGTAATCGTTTTCTCTGAAACCATCAGTGACCACGTCAAAAGACTCGAGGAAGTGCTAAAGAGATTTGAGGACTCGGGGTTAAAGCTTAAAGCCCAGAAATGCTCATTCGGGAAAACTGAAGTTGCGTTCCTTGGACATAAGATCTCGGCAACGGGAATATCGCCGGACACGGACAAGGTAAAATCAATTCACAACTTTCCCGAGCCTTCCAATGTTAGTGAACTCAGAAGCTTCCTTGGGCTTATCTCTTACTACCGGAAGTTTGTAAAAGACTTTGCTAGTAAGGCTGCGCCCTTACACAAACTTTTAAGAAAAGGAGTTGAATTTATATGGGATAGTAACTGTGAAAGTGCATTCAAAACATTCAAGGAGGCCTTGACCAGCTATCCTATATTAAGATACCCAGATTTCTCGCTTCCATTTGTTCTGTACACTGATGCGTGCGACACCGGTATTGGTGCAGTGCTAGCGCAAGATGGACCCGATGGCGAGAGGACTATAGCCTACGCAAGTAAGAGTTTAAAACCAAACGAGCAGAATTATGCAGTAATCGAAAAGGAGGCGCTTGCGATTGTGTGGGGTGTGAAATACTTTAGACACTATCTATTTGGCCGTAAATTCACTGTGATTACTGACCATAATCCATTACGGTGGCTTATGGACATCAAGAATCCCGCTGGTCGTCTCGCACGCTGGTCATTAACTCTCCAAGAGTATGACATAACCATTAAACACCGTCCAGGAAAAGCTCATCAAAACGCAGATGCTTTATCTCGAATTCCTGCAGAAGCTTCAGTGGCGACCACCTGTGCTAAAGCTGAAACAGATATCATACCAAAGAGGTCGTATCAGGACATTCGCGACCGTCAGAAAAACGACCCTTCTCTTGCAGCTATCATCCAATACTTAGAGCTAGGGGAATTACCTGAACTGTCTTCGAAAGCTCGTGAAACAGTTATCTTATCTGGTGATTATGAACTCGGACATGATGGTCTGCTGTACCATCTTTGGCAGCCCGGATCTCACAGACGACGCCAAGCAATTAGACGCCAAATTGCTATTCCAAGGAGCCTCATTGATGAAGTGATGTATGCTTGTCATGACGATTTAACAGCAGGTCACCTTTCATTCCAGAAAACCTATGATAAAGTTCAAGAAAGATTCTATTGGAAAGGAATGTACTCGGATATAGAATTCTGGTGTAAATCATGTGTAGATTGTGCGACCAAAAAGTCACCAAAGAACAGGCCAAAGTTTCCACTGAACCCGCTACCGACCGTTAATGGACCATTCGACAGAGTAGCTGTAGATGTCCTTGGGCCATTTCCACCGACTTACAAGTCAAATAAGTATATTATTGTGTTTAGTGACTACTTAACCCGGTGGCCCGAGGTCTTCGCAGTAAACAATGCAGACGCAGAAACTACTGCGCGAGTTTTTGTGGAGGAAATAGTGTGTCGTCACGGAGCACCTCGTGAGCTACTATCAGATAATGGTAAAAACTTCAGATCAAACCTGATGAAGGAAATCTGCAAATTGACAAACACCAAGAAAACATTTACTACTGCTTATCACCCAGAAACCAACGGCTTGGTTGAACGCTTTAACGGCACCCTCACAACGATGTTGTCAATGTATGTGTCAGGTCATCAACGTGACTGGGACACGTTCATACCGTACATCCTGTTTGCATATAGGACCGCCATCCACGAGTCTACAAAAGAATCACCATTTTACCTTATGCACCTACGAGATGCTGTTTTACCTATTGAAGCTGCACTTTGCCCGCCGACATTCTCCTATGCCATAGCAGACGACTATAAGGAAGAAGCCAAAGTCCGTCTTCAAGAGGCATATACCCTAATAAATGAAAACTTACAAAAGAACCAACAAAAGCAAAAAGAACATTACGACGATGCCTCTAAAGAAACCCATTACACCGAAGGGGACAAAATCTGGTTATACACTCCTGTAACCAAACCAGGACTGTCCGCGAAATTAACACATCACTGGCACGGACCATACAAAGTTCTAGCGAAATTGTCCAATATGACGTACAAACTTCATGACCCAGACAACAAATCAAAGACTTTAACGTCGCATATAAACAGGATGAAAAGTTACGTCAATCCGAACGATCGCCCGGACGACCACAATGATGACCCCGATCAAACGCCGTCACAGTTAGAAACCGGTGATGATCAAGAAATAGTAAAAATTCTGGATCTAATGAGACAAAGAAACGACTCCAGGCGATTAGAGAAATTTTACTTAGTCCAATTTAAAAACGGCAAAACCCAGTGGGTCAACGAAAAAGAAATTGGGAATTTTAAAATCATAGAAGACTTTATTAAATCCAAGAAATAAACGTGTGTATATATATAAGAAATAAACGCGTGTATATATGTAGCAGGAGAAAACTGACATTAAAAAAAATGACGAAAAAAAAATTAAAGATATATATAAAAAAAAAAAAAAAAAAAAAAAAAGGAAAGTTGGAAAGTGCACGTAAATAGTATTGTATTATTGTTTGTGCTACGTATGTGTAATGCAATTATTTTATTTAGTTACATGTATAATGAAAGTCTGTTGGCTAATTATTATAGTGTGTCGGGACGCCACACTTAGGAGGGGAGGTATGTTACAGGGCCATCCCCTTGGGTTAATTATCTTTAATAAGTGTCGGATGAAAAATGTCATATGAAAGGTTTGATAAGGTTGCAGGTGCGCGACGCAGGCGTTGTAGCCCTGTTTCCCAAGAGTATCATTTTAGCTCGTTAGGCAAGTGAGAGAGAGCGAACATGAGTCTATAATTTCTGAGTTAATATCTGTAGTTGTCATTTGTTTATTGTGCATGATAAAGTTCTGAGAGATGAAAGTGAGCAGTTGATTGAGTTATGGGTGAGTTTGAGGAGTGAGAGATAATTGGTATGGCCATACCCAGGGAACACGTGTGAGACAGGAGAGAATGAGTTTGGATATTAAAGAGTGAGGACGCATTTGTGATATAACCTGTGTTTCCTATATATTGTGTAATTCGTGTTTGTTGTAAATATGTAAATAAACTTGTAAATATAAACAATAGTTATCAATCAGTGCCGGTGACAGGGAGGACCCCCGTCACAAGTGCAACAGCAATCTTGTATATAAGTCATTAAATTTGAACCGGATAGTGAACATGAACATGAACCTGTTAATATTTTAAGCATGTTTAATTTGTGAAATATTTACAAAAACTCTTTATTTAGTTTTTAAATTACTTTTTTAAAACTTATTGACTTTTCACAAAGTAATGGTAATGCATTACTTTAATTACTTTACTCATGCAATGGTAATGTCATGCATTGCTTCAAGAAAATTAAGTAATGGTAATGGTAATTTAATGCCCTAATTCATGAAGTAATGGTAATGTAATGCATTATTTTACAATGTAATTCACCCCAAGCCTGATTCCAACTAAGCCGGAAACCATGAACATTAACATTTAACTTGGTTCTTCAATCGATAAGATGGTATATATTATATGATGTATAAGTCTTCCAAAATGTATAATCTATTATAGATTTTGCTTACAATGCATTGTTTAAAATTTAAATTCAGTTTAAATAACTAAAAAGCCAACGAACGAGAAGGCAAATTCAGACTTGCTTTTATTTTCTTTGTACAAAATTCCTTTAGAGACGAACAGCAGTCATACCGCAAGTAGACTGGAAGCCAATGAAACACCTATTTAATTTGTAAAACATCTGTGTATAACCCGTCCCGATTTTAACTTCGGCTTGCGCATGAAGTTTGGTAGTATTAAGGTGAAAGATTGTCAAAATAAAATTCACAACTTTTCAAGAATGGCACATTGCGTTTGGGAACTTTAATTTCGATTCCACCATCAACCTCTTCTATTGATTAATGAGCTCGTACACCAACTGAATCGTCAACGGCGCTGTTCATTCAGTTACGTAACTCATTCCACATTTGAACCCGAGCAAGAATATTTTGATCAATAAAACTATTTGTTTATTTTCTAAATAGAATTTTGTTTATACACAGAGGACTTTAAACAGATTTAATGCGTGTTTTTATAATACATATTTACAGAAATGCATGGAAACTTTCTGCACTATTTTCTTACGCGTAGACTCAATTCATGTGTTCTACGCGTGCCTTCCGGTTTGAGACTTCGGCTGACAGTAAACCAACAGACGGGGTCACGTGGCCCCGTCTAAAAATCGAGCGGCAATGACATCATCAACGAGATGCTCAGTGCAGATGTTTCGACCCTTGAACTAGTGTTAAATGTGTTATTTAATTCGATATTTGATAGTGGTTATTATCCTTCAAATTGGAAATTGGGTATAATTGTTCCGATTTTCAAAAAAGGAGATAAAATTGATCCACAGAACAACAGAGGCATAACCCTACACTCTAAGCTGCCTGGCGAAGCTTTTCTCCCGTATCATAAACAAGTGATTACAAAGATGGACAGAAGAAAAAAGTGTGATATCTGATGCGCAATATGAGTTAAAGAAAGGTTGTAGTACTATTGATGCATTACATGTTTTGAAAAGTATCGTTGACTTTAAAATTGCAAATGACAGTAAGCTCTTTTGTACATTTGTAGATTTTCGGAGAGCGTTGTTAGAAATGCATTGTATTATAAAATTTTAAGTTAATAATAGAAGGTAAATTGTTAATCAGATCTATGTATGATGATGTGAAAAGTTGTGTACGAGTCAATGGTAATCATACAGATTTTTTTTTGAAAACAAAGTAGGAATGCTGCAGGGGGACATATTGTCAGCTATGCTTTTTTTCTCTATTCGTGGAAGACCTGGAAACACAATTGCACTAGAACTGGTCAGCGGGCATAGAAGTCGATCAAATAAACATTTTCCTGCTTTTATTTGCAGACAATTTAGCTATAATAAGCGAAACGCCAAATGGTCAACAAAACATTTACGCTTCATACATATTGTGAAATATGGGGCTTCACAGTCAGTATCGATAAAACTGAAGTGATGATTTTTCAAGGGGGTCGAACAAGAAAGGGATACAAATTCTTTTATAACAACAAAAATCTGGAAATTGTGGACGGTTTCGCATAAAGCCTTGGAACGGTTCTATCCACAAATAACCTTTTCAATAAACATGTGAAAATAACTGCGGAAAAACACTACAATTATATAATACGTTCATGTACAAAATTAAAAAACTGTCTCTTGATTGCAAGACAGTGATGGAACTATTTGACGTGGTCTGTTTCTCAAAAATGAACTACGGAGCGGAAGTGTGGGGATATACAAACGCGAAAGACCTTGAACGTGTTCATTTAAAATTCGGTTAACGACTGCTCGGAGTAAAAGCTTCTGCATGTACCCCTGAAGTATATTGAGAACTAGGAAGAAAACCTTTGTTACTAACTGGAACATTGCGCATTATTAAGTATTGGTTTAAAGTTTTATGCTCCAAAATTGTCGTATAAAATCAATTTATGAATATGATCTGAAAAAAATGTAATCAAGCTGGATTATTTTTGTCAAGAACACCCTTTTGTCAAGTGGTTTCGGTGATGCGTGCTATTATCCTGAGTCGGTAAATGAAAAAAAAATTATGTATATTTTAAGCAAAGACTGTGATTGTTTTTAACAAAATTTAGGCGTGGAAATTGAAAATGCTCACCATTAACGTTTATATAAATATCTAAACTTGCCTATGCACTAGGCAGACAATTTATATCACATTTTATATGATAAACATAGGAAAGCCTTAAGTAGACTTAAATTATCTTCACATCGTCTACTAATCGAATCGGGTATATATGATAAAAAATGTCATATTAATGAAAGGAAATGCATATATTGTAATTCAAACGATGTCGGAGATGAATGCCATTTTGTTTTGGTGTATAATTTTTACATGGAGTTAAGGAAATTAGATATTAAGAAATACTTCTATGTGCGACCAAGTATGGCAAAATTTATTGATCTACTCAATTCTGATTCTATATTTATTTAACACTTAAAAAAACTTGGTAAATATGTTTACGAATGATTTAAAGGGACTTGGGCACGATCAAAAATTTTATTATTATTTTTTAAGTGTAAAATGGTTAACTGGTGCTTTTTAAATGATTGAATAAAAAATTGAATGTTAAAGTCAAATTACAAGCGAGATACAGAGGTAAGAATTGGTTGTTATGTAAACAAAACTCGAGTCTTATAGTTGTTTACAAATAATGTAATGTAGAAAATTACCATTTTTTTTAGACAAAATGACAAGCAAACTATTTTTAACTCATTCAATATCTTCATAAATACTATTAACAACAAAAGAAAGATACATTTGATTGAAAATTACGCCAATACAACATATATGCATAAAATGACAATATTGAGCTTTGTTTACATAACAAAGAATTATGAGCTCTGTATCTTGCTTATAATTTGATATTTGACTTTACAATTTTGACAGAGCATTATAAACGTCTATATTTATTAGTATAAACATTAAAAACGGGGGAACAAAAATCGTGTCCAAGTCCCTTTAATAAGAAAAATAACATTACCATCAGACGTGAAAAAGCGTAATTTAAGTTTATATTTCATTAAAGTATATATATATATATATATATATATATATATATATATATATATATATATATATATATATATATATATATATATATACTTAGTACAGTAAATACGGTTATAGCGAATACGCTTATAATGAATTGACGCTTACAGCGAAGTGAATTTCATTCCCCAAGTCTCTATTTCATGTTGTAAACTTGACGGTTATAACGAATTACGCTTATAACGAAGTTAAATTGCCCGTCCCTAGGACTTCGTTATAAGCGTGTTTTACTGTATATAGTTTATAGTAGTATATATAGTATAGTATATATACTTAGTATATATAAGTTTAAATTAAGTTTACCGCTTTGTTTGTCTTTTTGATATTTTTCATCCACTTAATATATATATATATATATATATATATATATATATATATATATATATATATATATATATATATATATATATATATATATATATATATATATAGGTAGCTTCCCACCTGTACCCACAATTATTGTAAAGTACTGTTACATTTATGCTATGGCAATGAATGTAATGTATACGCCAATAAACTACTACTATAAAACTCCATAAATTTCATTTAATTTCAAATTGAATGGAACAAAATATTTGTTTCTCTCTAGTTACACATTACCATTGAAACACTAAGAAACATGCATTTCTCCACGATTGTATTTCTTTAGGTTTTAAAACGACAATTTTTACCATGAAACATTCAAATTGTTTCCATTAATCATGAGAAAGTCTCAAATATGCTTTAAAATGTTATTTGCCATGTTTACTCTTGGTTTACATGGCACAGGAAACATAGCAACAATTAAATGATGTTTGAACTTTTCACGTATTGTTTCACAGGACCTGTTTCATGTATTGTTGCATTGTTGCAAGAAAAAACCCGAAAAAAACAGTTATATTGTTTATTTAAATACAATATCAAGTTATATAATTACAATGACAAAAAGCATATGAGCATGAGGCCCATGGGCCACATGTCTCATCTAAATAGCAATAGCCAGTCTACTCAGGTTTAACTCTGAACCAAGAGGAGTACTAGCTTTACGATATGAATTATTATAAGTATTATCAGATTCCGTTTCGTGTTCCATTTTCTATACCCTTCTTAGGTCTATTTGGAACAAAGTAAAAAAAACCCTTAAATTTCTCTTACAATTAAGTCTAGAAACATGACTTTTTGTCTATTTAACCCTTTTTTCCACAATTTGAACTAAACAAATACAAAGCTTGCAATTCTTGCTGTTTACAATGGCAAATTTGCCTCCTTATTTATTTACAAATATTTGTTGCCCTTTTTTAAAAATATTTTTTGTCAGATACAGTGGACTTTAAAAAACATGTAATATTTCTTTGTAAATTTTACACTCTTCCAAACCAATTTATCTGTTGCCTCGAGCTCTATGTTACCTACAAGGTTAAATTATGGCTTCTGAGTAATGACTAAACTCTAAATTCCATACAAGCAATTTTAGATAACTTCATACCACAACCTTCCCATTTTAAAGAAAACCTTTTATATATTGTGAAAATTGACCCAGTCTGATGTAGACCCGCAAATGACCCAAAAAAGTATTAAAAGACATACACTGTACATGGAATCCTTTTTCATGAACTTGCTTTCAAAATCACATGCCAATTTATTTTGAAGATTATAGAGAGGTTTATCTACAGTACCGATCAGACCCAATCTAACAGAAAGTTAACCCCAACTAAACCCTTTACTTTCTGGGTTTACTTGGGGTTTACTTTACTAGAGTGGACCCAGAGTAAACCCAGAGTGGATACAGAGAGTAAACCCGGTCAGAAGTATACCCCTGAAAGCAGACACTAACTGTGTATTAGGAATATACAAGAGGCAGGAATTACAGGCAGTGGCCATGGGATGGTAAGATAGAAGACAGGTCTGCTTCACACTTCAATGCATAGAATTTGACCTCAACAGCAATTTCCAAGTAAACCCAAAGTAAACCCCGAGTGGACCCAAATTTTCAAAAAGTAAACCCAGAGTAAACCCCTAGTAAACCCCGAAAGTAAACCCAGGGTTTAGTTGGGGTTTACTCTGTTGTTAGGTTTGGTCTGATCGGTACTGTACTGAATTTGTATTAACAACTTTAAACCCCATGTTAACCTTTTTCTATCACCCGGGGACCATATGTTTTTAAATCCACTGATATGCTTATGAAAGAATATGCATTTGCAATTTTGTTCTCGAAAAGAAGAATTAAAAAAAAACAAATTTTCAGAATAAAGAGTCTGAATCCTTATTTGAATAACCACAAAAACCAAAGCTTGTTTTGTGCCAGATTAGGTTACTATTTGCCAAAGTATTTTTAATTGTAAAAAGTTTAGGTAAAAAGAGCCAGGCGCCAGGAAATAAAATCAATATACTGTGGAATCATTAAAATTCGTGAGGGCCAATTTTCGTGGATCGCTTAAATTATAAAGGTTCGTGGAGACATAATTCCGTGAATTCTTATATACCTTCAAACGGAAATATAACTTAATTTATTAATTCGTGGTGGGTGTTAATTCGTGGGTGAGAGGTACCCATAAATTCAACGAAAATTGAGCCATCACGAAATCTAATGATTCCACAGTAATCAAATATGTAAAGAAAATAATATGCAAAAAATACAAATTAGTTTTATACACTATCCATATTTTTATGCATCACGATTTGGGTAAGGAACTTCTAGAAATTTAGATTTAGTTATAAAGCATACGGCCAATAAAATTAATATAAATTTTCTTCATTTTCAATATACGGTACATGTGCATGTACAGTACGTATTTATAAACATTTAAATTCTCAGTAAAATAAGCTTTGCTCACTAAAGAGCGAAAATACATTCTTAGCTTTTATTTCCTTAATCTTCGTCTTGATTTAGTCAATTATTTATTATAATTTAACTAACTATATATTAATGTCGAATGCAGTTTAGACTGTAATAAATTCCCATTATTATTCCCGTCAAACTGTTTGGGTAAAAAGATTGAGTTGTCAATTATTAATATTTAGTTGTTGTTTTAAAGTAATAATAAGTATATTTTTAAAATACGTGTATCGCCAAAAGGGATGCAAAAATCACCGGACAGAGTAAAACTATGAACAAAGTTTGAACAACATATTGACAAAGTATAAACAACATATTGACAAATTGAGTATAATATATAAGATAAAACGAGATATTATACAATGCAAACGTCTCCCCCAGTCTGACAAATAAGCACATTTAAGAAATCATTAGGCTAAGAATTGAACAGTTTTGGGTTATATAAACTGGGAATTTTAAAGTCAAAATTACAGGATAGTAATGTTATGAGCACCAAAATCAGACAAAATAGACGTATCGGTATTCAAGATCAGTGATATAATGCCAATCATATCTTCTTGAGTCCGGTAGGAAACATATTTTGGATTACAAACAGCCAGCAAGGAAAAGATATTTGCCATGACAAATGGTTAAGGTGTTGGACCTTAGACACGAGGTGAACTGGAAGCAAAAAAAATCAACAGCAGAAAAATTGATACTTTTAAAGTTGTACAACAATATACATGTAGAAGGAAATAGTAGTTTAAAATATCAATCGTAAGATAGGACTAAAATATGCGTTTGATTTTCTATTTATCGAAAAGAAAACCAAAGTTAATTATAACGAACTTACTAACTGACCTCAAATGGAACTGCCTTCAAGACTACCACATTCATAAAAGTATATTTTGTAATTACAGTTTTAACCTGAAAATGTTCACTTAGAAATAGAATTGATTTGAATATAATAGTTGTATACAATCAACATCTTGCTTCATACATTTATTTACAGTACCTTCTGAACACATTTGGTGAATTTGGCTTTAATTGGCGGGAATCTGTTCTTTCTTATCATATAGTGGACGAGAAGATCGAGTAAGATTGAACACATTTAATGTCAGTATGATTATGTAAATTGTGACAATGAATTTTTTCCACAATGACCACAATACTTTACACGGCTTTTTTTATATATAATGCAAGGCTAATTTAACTCAAAAAGGAAGTGATGATTAGAACAAATTTGAATCTAGCTTAAATTAAAAAGCTCATAAAAGGGTTTGCAGCAAATACCTATTTTTATTAAAAGCTTCAGATTGCATTGACTGGAGATACCAATTTTCCCCTTTTTATACCATCGCATTTACAACTAAATCACTTCGAAAAGGTAAAACATACTAAGTAAAATATGGCCTACAATTTAGCGTTTTTACAATTTCATTATTCCAGATTTTAATAAATTGAAATCCAAATTTCATTACACCTTTGTCAAAGAGTCATCATTAGGGTCTTCCGTCTTCAGCGGAAGACCCTACTATTATTCTATTGTTTCTTTTTCACTTTTCTTATTATTAAGGTCTTCCGTTTCCAACGGAAGACCTTATTGTTATTGCTTTGTTTCTTTTTCCCTATTCTTATTAAGGTCTTCCGTTTTCCAACGGAAGACCTTATTGTTTTCGTTCGGTTTCTTTTTCCCTATTATTATTATTTTTTTTTCTTACAAAATTTGTGCAGGCGATTTCTCGGAATTGGCTGAACCGATTTTCGTGAAACTTTCAGATCTAATAGATATTCATCCGAACTTAATATACATTTTTTTATTTTGATGACGTCATTTCCGTTCTTGAGAAAATGACGTTTTAGCGATTTTCAGAGGGTCGGCTTGTCCAGGGATCTCCTCCTAAACGGTAAAAGATATTGAGTTCAAACTTTCAGGGATTGTAGACAAGAGATTGTAGATGTGCAATTTGGCATTCATATTTGTCATGGTCAAAAGGCGTTAAAGCTCGCCCGGTCCCGAAAATTGAGACTAAAAAAACGCCGTAATTTTTCATGGTTTTCTTAGTTTATCCCTTTTCTGAAAAATAATTTGTTAACACATGTAATGCAAAAAAAGTTAATATTTACAAGACCTTTCATTTGATATCAATAAAAAGGGCCTGGCCCCTAAAATTAGGGAACCAAAGGGCTCTAAAGTCTTTAATCTGTAGCCCTTTACTGAGAGAAATTTTGTGAAATGTTATAGAAGCAAATATGTTTAACTCACAGTTATGTATCCAAGTAGTGTAATGATTTTGTCATGTTTTACGTAATTAAGGGTTTTTAGGGGCCAAAAGTCCAAAATTTCGATCACCCATATCTCAGAAAGGAAAAATATTTTGTAATGGAACACAGAAGAAAAGTTGTTCAAATTAATGTTTTTAACAATATGCATCCTTCAACATTTTGTTAAACGGCCCCTATAAGGAGATAAGGGATCGGGCCCTAAAACTTTCTTTCTCATATATCTCCAGAATGGTAACAAATTTCTAAACACTTGTTGAACAAAATGTGTTTAGAATTAAATGACCTTTCATTTGATATCAAGAAAAAGGGGCTGGCCAAAATATTGATCACCCATATCTCAGAAAGGAAAAATATTTTGAAATGCAGTATAAAAGAAAAGATGCTCAAAATGATGTCCTCAACAACATGCAGCCTAAAAAAATTGGTTCAGCGGCCCCAATAAGGAGATAAGGGACCGGCCCCTAAAATATTCTTTCTGAGATATCTCAAGAATGGTAACGGATTTCTGAACACTTGTTGAACAAAATGTCTTTATAATCAAATGACCTTTCATTTGATACCATGAAAAAGGGGCTGGCCCCTAATATTAGGGACCTAGAGGGCTTTTTCCTATAGTTCTTTACCGAGGGGTATTTCGTAATAGATTATAGAAGCAAATATGTTTATCTAACAGTTGTGTAGCCTAACATTATAATGATCTTTCTCATGTGTAACGTAATTAAGGATTTTTAGGGGTCAAAAGTCCAAAAATGTGATAATCTATATCTCAAAAAGAAAAAATATTTTGAAATGCAGTATAAAAGAAAAGATGCTCAAAATAATGTACCTAATAACATGCAACCTTACAATTTTTGTTCAGCGGCCCCAATAAGGAGAAAAGGTCCGGCCCCTAAAATATTCTTTCTGAGATATCTCAAGAACGGTGACGAATTTCTAAACACTTGTTGAACAAAACTCTTACACCTGAAACAAAATAGTATCAGGCACATAAAATGAAGATCATCTTTTCCTGTTTTTAATCATGTATAGCTGTTAAATAGCAACATCAAGATCAAACATAAATCTCAATTTCTAAAATCAGACGGAAGACCTCCTCGTTGCTCGCAACGAAATCGTGTCTAGTTATTATTATTTTTTTAGGGTCTTCCGTTTTCCAACGGAAGACCTTATTGTTTTCGTTCGGTTTCTTTTTCCCTATTATTATTATTTTTTTTTTCTTACAAAATTTGCGCAGGCGATTTCTCGGATATGGCTGAACCGATTTTTATGAAACTTTCAGATCTAATAGATATTCATCCGAACTTAATATACATTTTTTTATTTTGATGACGTCATTTCCGTTCTTGAGAAAATGACGTTTTAGCGATTTTCAGAGGGTCGGCTTGTCCAGGGATCTCCTAAACGGTAAAAGATATTGAGTTCAAACTTTCAGGGATTGTAGACAAGAGATTGTAGATGTGCAATTTGGCATTCATATTTGTCATGCTCAAAAGGCGTTAAAGCTCGCCCGGTCCCGAAAATTGAGACTAAAAAAACGTCGTAATTTTTCATGGTTTTCTTAGTTTATCTCTTTTCTGAAAAATATTTTGTTAACACATGTAATGCAAAAAAAGTTTATATTTACAAGTCCTTTCATTTGATTTCAAAAAAAGGGGCTGGCCCCTAAAATTAGGGGACCAAAGGGCTCTAAAGTCTTTCATCTGTAGCCCTTTACTGAGGGATATTTTGTGAAAAGTTATAGAAGCAAATATGTTTATCTTACAGTTATGTATCCAAGCAATGTAATGATAATATCATGTATTATGTAATTAGGGGTTTTTAGGGGCCAAAAGTCCAGAATTTTGATCACCAATATCTCAAAAAGGAAAAATATTTTGAAATGCAGTATAGAAGAAAAGATGCTCAAAATGATGAATTAAATCAAATCCAATTCTCAAAATTTCGTTAAACGGCCCCTACAAGGATTTAAGGGATCGGCCCCTAAAATGTTTTTTATCATATATCTCAAGAACGGTAACGAATTTCTAAACAGTTGTTGAACAAAATGGGTTGAGATTTAAATGACCTTTTATTTGATATCAAGAAAAAGGGGCTGGCCCCTAAAATTAGGGGACCAAAGTGATCTAAAGTCTTTTGTCTTTAGTCTTTTACTGGGGGATATTTTGTGAACGGTTATAGAGGCAAATATGTTTATCTTACAGTTATGTATCCAAGCAATGTAATGATTTTATCATGTGTTACAAAATAACGATTTTTTAGGAGCCAAAATTCCAGAATTTTGATCACCAATATCTCAGAAAGGAAAAATATTTTGAAATGCATTATAGAAGAAAAGATACTAAGAATGATGTACTTAATAATATGCAATTTTCAAAATTTCGTTAAAAGGCCCCTATAAGGAGTTAAAGGATCGGCCCCTAAAATGTTCTTTATTATATATCTCAAGAACGGTAACGAATTTCTAAACAGTTGTTGAACAAAATGTGTTGAGATTTAAATGACCTTTTATTTGATATCAAGAAAAAGGGCTAGCCCTGCAAATTAGGGAACTAAAGGGCTCTAAAAATGTTCATCTGTAGATCTTTGCCGAGGGAAATTTTTGAAAGGCTATAGAAGCAAATATGTTTATCTTTCAGTTATGTATCCAAGTAATATAATGATTTATTCATGTGTTATGTAATAAGGATTTTTTAGGGGCCAAGAGTCCATAAACTATGACCACCTATATCTCAAAAAGGAAAATATTTTTGAAATGCAGTATAGAAAAAAAGGTGCTTAAAATGATGTACTTTACAAAATGCAACCTTCAAAATTTGGTTCAGCAGCTCCAATAAGGAGATAAGGGACTGGCCCCTAAAACGTTTTTTTTTTCTCAGATATCTCAAGAATATCTCAAGAACGGTGACGAATTTCTAAACACTTGCTGAAACAAAATAGTATCTGGCCCTTAGAATGTAGACCCTGTTTTTCTATTCTAGATCATGTTTAGCTGTTAAATAGCAAAATCAAGATCGAACATATATCTCAATTATTAAAATCAGACGGAAGACCTCCTCGTTGCTCGCAACGAGATCGTGTCTAGTTTCTTCCTATTTTTGTGCACGCGATTTCTCAGAAACGGCTCGGCCGATCTCAATGAAAGTTTCAGATATGATAGATATTGGTCTGAACCTGATTAAAAAAATTTCGTGTTGATGACGTCACATCCGTTTTTGAGATATTGAGATTTTTCTAATTTTTATATGGGTATTTTGTCTTCTGTCGTTCTCCTAAAGTATAAGAGATATTAAGCTCAAATTTCTACGGTTGGTAAAGGAAAGATTGAAGTTTTGCATGGTTGTTGTTTTGTAAGTTTCGCACTTCTGGCGCCAAAGCTCGCTGGGGCTCGAAAATTGACATTAAAAAAGCGTCGTAAATTTTTGTGCTTTTCTCTCTGTATCTTTTTTCTGGAAAATATTTTATTAAAACATGTAATGTAAAAAAGGCTTATATTTACAAGACCTTTCGGCTGATATCAGGAAAAAGGGGTTGGCCCCTAAAATTAGGGACCTAGAAGGCTCTAAAGTCTTTTACTCATAGCTCTTCACCGAGGGATATTTTGTAATAGATTATAGAAGCAAATATGTTTATCTCACAGTTATGTATTCAAGCAATGTAATGATTTTATCATGTGTTACGTAATTAAGGGTTTTTAGGGGCCAAAAGTCCAAAATTTCGATCACCCATATCTCACAAAGGAAAAATATTTTGTAATGCAGTACAGAAGAAAAGTTGTTCAAAATGATGTTCCTAACAAAATGCAACCGTCAAAATTTGGTTCAACGGCCCCTAAAAGGAGAAAGGGGACCGGCCCCTAAAACCTTCCTTCTCATATATCTCCAAAACGGTAACGAATTTCTAAACACTTGTTGAACAAAATTTGTGTAGAATTAAATGACCTTTTATTTGATATCAAGAAAAAGGGGCTGGCCCCTCAAATTAGGAGACCAAAGGGTTCAAAAATCTTTAATCTGTAGCCCTTTACTGAGAGATATTTTGTGAAATATTATTGAAGCAAATGTGTTTATCTTATAGTTCTGTATTCAAGCAATGTAATGATTTTATCATGTGTTACGTAATTAAGGGTTTTTAGGGGCCAAAAGTCAAAAAATTTGATCACCCTTATCTCAGAAAGGTAAAATATTTTGTAATGCAGTATAAAAGAAAAGTTGTTCAAAATGATGTTCTCAACAAATTGCAACCGTCAAAATTTCGTTGAACGGCCCCTAAAAGGAGATAAGGGACCGGCCCCATAAACCTTCTTTCTCATCTATCTCCAAAACGGTAACGAATTACTAAACATGTGTTGAACAAAATTTGTTTAGAATTCAATGACCTTTCATTCCATATCAAGAAAAAGGGGCTGGCCCCTAATAAAAGGGAACCAAAGGGCTCTAAAGTCTTTAATCTGTAGCCCTTTACTGAGAAATATTTTGTGAAATGTTCTAGAAGCAAATGTGTTTATCTTATAGTTATATATTCAAGCAATGTAATGATTTTATCATGTGTTACGTAATTAAGGGTTTTTAGGGGCCAAAATTTTTCTAAACACTTGCTGACAAAATGTGTTCAGAATTAAATGTCCTTTCATTTGAATCCAAGAAAAAGGGACTTGCCCCTTAATTTAGGGGATCAAAGAGCTCTAAAATCTTTTATCTATAGCCCTGTAATGAGAGCCATTTTGTAAAAGGTTATTAAAGCTAGAATATGTTAAAAAAAGCAAGAGAACTTATACAAAAACAATACAATAAAGCATTAGTACTTCACTCCTTTTCCATAACATGTTTGCTGTCGAAAATCAAAGTCGATGATGTCATATTTCATTCTAAAAATCGAACGGAAGACCTCCTCGTTGCTCGCAACGAGATCGTGTCTAGTTCTTTTTATTCTTTTTTTGTCTTACAAATTTTGTGCAGGCGATTTCTCAAAGATGGCTCATTCGATTTTCTTCAAATTTTAAGGGTTGATGTGTCGGCATCGGAAGTTTATACCCCCGTTTCAATTTTTCGATAACCACTTCCGGTCCGAAGTTATCGTCCGTTTACGATTTTTAAAAGTCAATTTTGTCGGCTAGAGATCCAAAGAACGAATGAAGATATAGGGCTGAAATTTTCAGTGAGGATAGACATTAATTTTACCTGTTGCAACATGGTCATAAAAACGTCCGCCGTCACTTCCGGTCGTCACCGGAAGGAAAGATAAAAAATCGTTTCTTTAAACTTTTTGCTTTTTATATATTTTTCAAACGGGTTGATAGAGACTCTTTTACTGATTCAGAATATGTAATTTGTTTGGAAATCGATTGATGTGTTCCCGAGATATTAAGCATCAAAGTCCTGAAGCGAGAGTCCGAGTAGCACAGTCGTTAGAGTCGTGGACATGTGCCCAGGCGACCCGGGTTCAAGCTCCGGGTGCCGAAGTTTTTTCCCCTAATGTTTTGAGTTGATTAACAATTTAGTCTTAAAAGTGAAGGATTTTATCTCATTTACTCATAAATCGGACGGAAGACCCACTCGTTGCTCGCAACGAGAACGATCTAGTTACCTACACCAATTGATGAAACAAATGATGAAATGTATTGGGTAGGTATATGAGAAAATTTTGAGAATACCGGTATGCATATAAAAGTAGGGATTTGCAAATTGAAAAAGTGTACAGAACTAATGTATAATTCAAAGGGTTTTTTTTTAATTTAAAAATATTTCAATAAATATATTCTCTAAAATGTTACATATGTTATGGCCATATATATTGGAAATCAACCAAAGCAAAGAAGTGGTAATACAAGCAGATATGTAGGGATTTTGCTTCTTTTTGTTTGTTTTGTTTTATCTGTTTTGAGTTTAATCAGAGTTTAATTTATATATACTTTCTTTAACGTTGACATTTAAACATGCACAATAGTGTAACACTTCTAAATTAGTTTAAGTTATGTAAAATGCCTACGCTGTCATATGCACTAATTGACAGACTTCGCGTTATCTAAATTATCTTTAATCGTTGAGCTTACTTTCTGTGGTTTTTTCAGGAGACCATCACCAGAAGATATTGATGACTGACCTTCAGCTGATCTACTTTCTATAAAATAAAATATAACAAAAATTGGAAAAAAGAGGGTATCATATTTATTATTATTACAATTTATTTCCCATTGCATTTTACACCACAAACACAATTATATGTTTTTAAAATACCCCTACCTACGTGTGCTGGTCTAAGGTCTAATAATATTAATTCGTTTGGCTCTGCATTCGCGGGTCCTCCTACAATGTATATATATATATATATATATATATATATATATATATATATATATATATATATATATATATATATATAAAATCCTTTCAGCTTTGAGCTCGTGTGAGCTAAATCCTAGCAAATGATAATCAACGATACAATTATGGCAAAATCCTTGTTAAAAGCATTGTGTTCTCGTCTATAACAGAAAATCCTTCATTTGATATCTTAAATGAGTTTAATAATTTATATTTCTTTTTAAAAATCTGAAGGTTAACAAAAATATTATAAATTAATCAGTCCTCTTCAGCTTCGAACGATATAGTTACATGTATTGAGTAAATTATTCCTTATTATCTTATTTATGCTTTGTGCTGGTTTATGAAATATGGACTATTAATGAGGTAGTCATTTTGAAAAAAAATACAATTAGATGTAAAGTATTTGGATAACAATATTTTCAAATCTAATTGCCTCTTAAGACATACTATTGAAAATAGGCATGATAAAATCAGTTCAATAGGGTCATTATACAAAATATCTGGACAATGTAGTATAATACATATAGATCCTGTTTTTAAACGTTTGAAAATCAATTTCTCCCTGGATATTCTTATGTTTATAATCAAGTTTCTAACAGGACGATTAAAAGTCATATCACATGTTGAGCATTGCAATTCTCTAAAAGATCCTAAACAATTGTTTATATATGAATCGTCTTGGGGCCAAAGTCTAAACAATTTTGAAGAATCAACAATATGTCAAAATGCTTGCATATAAGTAAAACCATTATCCTATATTATTATTTGTGAATAATAACAATCTTCTCCTTTGTAAAATTGGATCATCAATGTGGCCGCACCCTATTCCTCAAGATTTTGAATTTATCGACCGATCTTCAATCTAAATTATCTGATGTTGCTTTCACTAACGTTACAGCTTTTCTAGGCAAATGGTTTTCATCAGAAGATTTTAAAGATTTTTCTCTATACATTCCTATATAAAAATTTGTTCCTGTTCCCACCCGTTGTGACCCTACTCTACCTTTCAGTTTTTAGCTTAGGTGAGCTTATAAGAACAAAGTTTTTATTCTTGAAGACATCTCTCATTGTATGATAACATAAGATCTTATTCAAATTTTAACAAACCAAATCGTCGACGTCTGCATACAGCCACTGTGCTCCCAACAAGAACTATCATGATACATGTCAAAGCAGTTACAGCGAATATTACAACTCCATGTGTATTCCCGTTTCTGAAAAGGCGAACCAAAAATATTTCAATTATTTGAGAAGCATCATTGAATCAAGTTTAACAAACCATAAAAATGACTTATATTGCACTGCTTGTACTCAACATAATATTTGCTATATGAATAGTAACCAATGAATCCACACTCATGACAGAACGTGTAAAAAGTGTGATGTAAAGCACTTTCTCACTCAACAAGCAGGTCGCTAATATTTAAAAAAAAAATCATTTTTGTAAGTGCTTACCTATGTTATAACATTTTATCTTATTACGCATTTAATTACATTATACATTTTGTTCAAGAAGGAATTTAATGATGACACCGTTGAATTTTTGAACTATTTCAAAAATACTATTATTCTTTTTATAATAAGTATTTACAAAGATATGTATCTACTAGTATACAAATAAATAGTTTTCTTTAGTATTTAATGTTGGTTCAATATGAAGGAGGTGCCAGCTAGTTTTATCTATATTTTTCAAAATAATCGCTGCCATAGTCATCATAGTTCATCTATAACACAAAATACTTTTTTTTATTAATGTTTATACTTACATTAATACTTAACATTCATCGAGAATAAGGCGGAGAAAAGAAATTTTACCTTATATTTATTACATACTGAAAATATCAACGAAAACGTCTTTTAAAAAACTCACACATTTGCCCCTAAAACTTCTATTGTATCACAGAGGTTTTTACATGGGATAACATTTAAGTGTGTCAACACACTTCTTTCTTAATTCTTTTACTAAAATCATATATCAATATTACGATTATCACCACGATTTAATAAAGTCGATTTTTAAGTAGCTTAGAATATTTTGTATCAATGGATTTGAACGCATTTGCATTTTGATTTTGATCAGAATTATACAATACTTTATCTTCATAACGAATAAACTATATGTTTCAGTGGAAAAAAAAAACCTTTGCAAAACTACGATCTATTCCACGATCTATATACTGAAGCAGAAAAAGAGGGCTTCTGCAAGGATTGTGATCCATTTCAGCACTGAAGAATCCGTATCAGCCCTGAAGGCTGTAAGGAAAGCTGTTCTTGTGTATATGATTATCATATATCAATTATGTAAAGTAATAGTTCCGCAATACAATAAACTAACAAAATGTCTAATTAAATATGATAATGTACAAAAGTTTAATCCCCTTCCTAAAAAAAATAGAACTCCTATCAGAAAATCCTGATGTGGAGAAAGTATTTCTATTTTACAATTATTAAAATATACTTACAAGTCTTCACTTTCCTCTTTACAATGGCTTGCTGATCGATTAGATTGTAGTGTACTGCAACAGATAGGTAAAGTAACTACTTAAAGTTAAAATATTCTATATTCATTTGAATAATACATGCACATGTATGTCAGACAATGCACGTTCAATTATAAGAAATAATGCTTATGTTATTATATTCAACAACAAAACTGCTAGTTTGCAATAAGAAAAATGTTGGATTATATATATGGATCATATTATAACATATTAAGAAATTAATCGTCGTTTTAATTTTTTTTAAATAAACACAATTTTGTCATAAAAACGGTATAGGAAAAGATCTCAAATTCAAATTTGTTCTCCAAATTGTGATTGACAGGTTTAGCCAATTTCGCTACCATCTGATCATTGAACAGCAAGAAAATATGAAGTAACGGTTAAATAAATGTCTATTTCGATGCAATGTACGTCGCAAACTAGTAATGATCCATCCTTCTCAAATCAGACATTTCTGAAATAGAGAAAGTATCAATAATATTGTGATATACTTTTTCTAACACATTAAATATATTAGGTTTTAAATGTATATTTTGAGAGAATGTACGTCACAAGATATATCGATGTGACCCATCCTTTGCATATATCAGAAGATATCTGAAAATATAAAAACAGTATTAAAAAATTGTTCAAAACTTTTAAAAGAAAAACTGAAATATATGCGCATATTTCAGGTTAAATCAGATTGATACATTACCTTGTCGTTAGTTCGGACGTAAGAAGTCGATTCATATAGATGTAAGTATAGCACTGCTGGTCTGTTGAAAATGTAATGCAACATTTAACCAGTTGTATTGCGAATAAATATAGGACTTCAAAAACTATGAAAATACTTAATTGCAACATGCTTAATGTTTGTTGATTCTGTAATTGTGACTATAATACAACATGTTGATCATGTTAATTGCAATATGAACCGTATATATTTACCAAAGGTTCTTGAGGAATTTACAAAATATATATTAAGAATACAAAATGGAGAAATAACCTCGTTAACTTTAAGAAATAAATTTTTAAAAATCTGAAGGCGATCGGTTACATATGATTGAAGCTATCAATTTGATAGCTAGTTAAAAAAGACGCTTTCTCTACGCAATGAGTTTTGCTCACAGAGAGCAAGACCAATTTTGAGAATGAAATTTCAATAAATAATAAATGTAAAATGTACTTACATTGATATGCGTTGGTTGAGTTGTATGACCATGGGCACTCACTACAGGTAAGTTCATGAACCCGAATGATACTTTTGTAATAAGAGCTGAATGTAGTACAGACATGATCTGTTGAAATTAATATAGATAGATAAATACAAATTTTATCTTGAATGTTTGTATTACAATTGTAAATCTACAAAGGAAATAAAAAAAATTAAATTCAAATTTGAATTCAAGCGCAGTTCTTTTAATTTCTTAATACTAGTAAGCGAATGTAAAATGATTTTACATAAATCTAACACAGTGCTACATATTCTTAACGAATTTTTTACTATTGGATTGATGTATTACCCCATTATTTTCTAAATAGGTCAATGAGATGATCAAACATCGTTTAAACACCCTACCTACCGATGATATTTATAGATGGGGCACACAATTCAATTGCAGACTTCAAGTCTATACCAAGAACGCAGTGGTATTGGAAAGATTTGCAATTTCTGGCTTCACCAGCCAATGATGAACAGTTCTTTCTCCTGGCAGCTGTTTCAAAAGAAGACCGGTTTGCTGGACATTTTGTGACATTCTTGATAGTTTGAAGAGATGCATTACAAGGTTCTGTAAATGCCTCTGGGAAGCTTATCTGCAAGAAGAAGGATTCATAAACCTCCAAAGTACAATCAAAGATTCTGGACGTTTCAATTTACCTATGATTGTATAAAAAATTCAACATTATGGTGGAAAGTGTAACGCGAGTTCATCATGTATCAGACAGAGAGCATGGATTGGACAACTTTGGTTTAAAGAATACATATACTAAGATAACTTCATAACATAGCCTAAACAAAAGTAACAAACGCCAGATACTGTTCAATTGTTGCCATAAATATCTTGTTTGTTAAAAGGGAAAGACAATATATCTTTTTAATAATAATAATAAAAAAAACAAAGTACATCACACACGTTACAGTTTGATACTCGACTACTGCCACCTGTATTTTTATTCAGAATTACAAAGATCAAAGTGAAAGTGAAAGTGTAAAAAAAACAATATTTCAAAAGGAACTGTTCTCTTCATGACTATATGAATCTTAATGATTAAAATTATAATTACTTTAAATAATATACATATGCAGGTTAACCATTTCTTGATTTTTAAATAAAACAGAAATTCTAAATCTAAACAAACATTGCAGTTGATAAAATTTGTATATATCATAATGTGTATATTTATAGTCAAATTGCTTTGAATTTACCTGATAGCCTAGATGAATGAAAATATGAACGATAGAGATAAAGCTGCAAAATCCTTGCATCCTCTTAATTTCACGATATTCTTAGGTCTGTTACTAAATTGTCCGACTCTAATATCTTTGAATTAAACCTCCAATGTAATTCTATTCCACTCGTTTTCTGATTGGACTATTATGTAATAACACTGTCGATTGGATGAATTTGTTATGTTATGCATTATCTTGTTACCATGGTTACCGCGACATTCCCATAGAACAAGCTCAGAATATTTAAATCGGAAAGCATTGGTAATCTGCCTATGTTCTGCATAGCAAGGTAACAAGCTTTAAAAGTCCTTGGCGATAAACATATCGCATTGACATATATTCCAGATGAAGTTGTGAATTGCCTTACGACGAAGAAACAAGCAAAATTCTATGAATCTGAAAAACCTACATAAATATTTCTTTTTTATCAGTAAATGTTCTATACTAGTATAACACAAAAAGGGAGAAATTAACCGCACCCGGAGGATTAGGTTTGCTTTTAATATTTTGATGTTATAACAAGTCGTGTGGCTCGGTAACATTTCACATTTAAAAAAGAGTTGATTCCTCTAAAATCCTTTGCCGATACTCAGGGAAAATATAGTCTTAAGGTAATACAAGTATATTCACACGTCTTCTACCTCTGCATGGAGTTTAGGTTAAAAAAAAAGAATAAGAATTGAAATATTTATGATTTAACTGTTGTAACCTTATCGCAGTGACTTGGGGAATTCCAACTTTCGTTTTTGTAAATTGGCGTTTTTTAAATAGGAATCAAATAAACAAGAAAACATATTGATGCAAGCGTCAAATTGGCCGCAAAAATATAATTGTTTAAATCATCATGGCTGTTTATGCGTTAAAAACACACCTCAAAGAAGAAAATAACGAGTTGGTTGCACTAATTTTGATAGTAAATTTTAATATATTTTCATTAACACGTTTTGAAGTTTAACATTTTACTATCATCATTAGGAATCGAGTTCGTTACTGTAAGTATTTCTAACGGTAATTGTATGACCATTGCCATATTATGAAGTAATGGGGAACACATTGATTTGTACATTATTCAAATACAAAGTTCAACTCGTCATTATTCTCTTGGAGATTATGTATTTCAAACCATTTTTATTTTTTGTTGCATTGTATCGAATTAAAACTTAATGCATTAGTTTCTATGATTTCAAGGGACCAGATAATAAAATGGCAGTGGATTATTTTAAAGGTACATGTAAGATCATGCTCATCCGGTAGAAACTGCACAATTTTAAACAGTAAAAAAGCAGGACAATTTTTCTCCTAAATGGAATTATAAATCTTATCTACACTCCATTTAATGAAGATAACCATGGTTATTTAATTGCATGAGGTTCTAAAAAGAAAAAAAACAAATCACGTCAGCTCTAATTTTTAAGTTATTCAAGTTTTTCAGGTCCTTCATATTTTTGCGTAAATAATTTGTATTGGTGTCATTTCAAGATATTTTTCTACCACATTTCACATGGAAATATAATAAATACACGCACAAAGTCATTTTATTTGATGTAGAACATAGAAATTCAAATATATCATTTATATAAAATTTCATGTCATTCAGGTCTTTAGTGTTTCAGGTCTTTAGTATGCCCCGTATACCGATCCCGATACATTGTTAGCTCCGAAATTTTCCGAATAGATTATAGTCTCGATAAAACGCGCCTAACACGACAGTATATGGTCTACTTTACATTTACGAGTAAAACAAAAAATATGTAATAATTTTTAAAGGCATAAAACATATTAACTTTTAATTCAGGAAAATAAGCATGAAATTAATTCTAATATGTTTTACGGTGTGACCGTTGGGGCGAGCGCAGAAGGAACCACACATCTGTCATCATTGTTAAATGCAACCCGTGGACTTGCCCTAACCAAAATACTTTGGCTTTGTCTCGAAAACTTTTACCACTGCAAGGAACCCGAAATTATCAAACTTTTATTCCAATGGCCCCTTCCTAGTCTTATACACTTAAACAAACTACCACTGAGCATTAATAAAATGTTAAACAGACTTACATTGTATTAAAATATTTTGATAAACACAACGCCGTTTTTTTTATGGGGCGCCTGTAAAGTGCGAAACGAAATCGAAACGAAACGAAACCAATCGAAACGAAACGAAATCAAACGAAACCAAACCAAAAATCGAAACGAAACGAAACGGGATTTAAACAAAACTAATATCAATTTTGACTACATAAAAGTGAAAATAAATTCATTGAAATAAATTTTTGAACCATAAAATATAACTACCTGTATGTTTCACATTACCGCTGTAAATTTTTAAGCCGATTAGCCGAAATTTGCAAAAATTATATAATTATGTAAATAAGCAATGTACATTCCTATACCTTTTAATGTTTCTAATTTGTTTCATTTAATGATATTCAGACGTTTAGAGAGAGAGAGAGAGAGAGAGAGAGAGAGATGCCTTAAAACTTATCAGCAACATCACATAGCAAAGTATATACGCAAGTTTTGGTAGAGAGAGATAGAGATATGATGATGATACTGAAGGGGACATTCTTACAACAAATTTCTTTCTATCGATTTGAAATATTGAAAAATGAAACGATCGAATACATTGTGATTTATAGCATACTGGTTGGTTACCAGTTTCTTACATATAATAAGAAAGTATAGCATGAATTTGGACGTCGTAATTTGACAAAATTAAAGTGCAATATAAAGAGGTTTTTTACCTGGTTTTTTTTTTACCTAAAATCAAACATGATCCCCTCTTTCTCTCTCTTTCACACGCACGCACAATGTATTTGAATCATTTTTACAATATTTCATATCGATATAAAAAAAAAATAGTGTAGTTGGAATGTCTCTGTAAATACTGTAAACGCACTATATTTAGGGTGTACAATATTTGGCGGAATGTAATTTTTTAACAAGTTAGCATGGATTTGATTTAGCGCATTTCTGAATTTACCTTTTATCTACTTATATATTTTACATTTGGCAATGTACTTGATTTTGCGGACGCCGTTTTCCGTTAAAAACGCAAAATAGAATACATAGCCAAAGGGGTAAAGACAGTTTTATAATACGTTTACAGTATAATCATCTTTATATTGCAAGTTAATTTTGTCAAATTACGACGTCCAAATTCATGCTATACATATTACAACAATTCTTATCATATGTTAGAAACTGGTTACCAACCAGTATGCTCTAAATCACATTGTATTCGATCTTTCGTTTTTACAATATTTCAAATCGACAGAAAGAAAATTGATGTTAAAATGTCCCCTTTAGTATCATCCTCATATCTCTATCTCTCTCTTTCTTTCTTTCTCTCTCTCTCTCTATCCCAAACTTGCGTATATACTTTGCTATGTGATGTCGCTGATAAGTTTTAAGGCATCTCTCTCTCTCTCTCTCTCTCTCTCTCTCTCTCTCTCTCTCTCAAAACGTCTGAATATCATTTTTATCATTTAATGAAACAAATTAGAAACATTAAAAGGTATAGGAATGTACACCACTTATTTACATAATTATATAATTTTTGCAAATTTCGGATAATTGGCTTAAAAATTTACAGCGCCAATGTGAAACATACAGGTAGTTATATTTTATGGTTCAAAATTTATTTCAATGAATTTATTTTCACTTTTATGTAGTCAAAATTGATATTAGTTTTGTTTAAATTCCGTTTCGTTTGGTTTCGATTTTTGGTTTCATTTCGTTTGATTTCGTTTCGTTTCGATTGATTTCGTTTCTTTTCGATTGGTTTCGTTTCGTTTCGTTTGATTTCGTTTCGTTTCGATTTCGTTTCGCACTTTACAGGCGCCCTTTTTTATGTAGATACAATTATGTTTTATCTTTTCTTTACCTTTTGATAATGATCATTAAAATCAGTAAAAATAAATGTTGTTATTTCTCATTTTGTTCCTTGTTGTAACCTGTGTTTTAATTATTTTCCTCAGTGACAATAATTTTGTTTTAAATCTTTTTAATTTTTGTACGCTATATAAGCGTTGTAGACATGTGCCCTCACCCCTTTCTTAGTGTGTGATATCCAATATTATTTGACCACATATGCAACTATATAACAAATACATGTACCGGTAGATATTTTAACAGTTTAATTCTTTTCATTTATCTATTCATTACAAAATGACGTGGCTGCACGTAGATCTAATAATGATTAGACTTTTCTTTCTTAATAATTTTTTGTCACCTACCTAACGTATGCATATATCATTGGATCAATATGACAATAAATTTAGCATGGAACTTGCATGTGTATTTACTAAGCAAAAAAAAAATCATCAAAACAAAACTAATCAGCCAAAGAGTCACCGTTAACACTGATACTGAGTACTTCCTACATGATCCAGTACATATGCTTGATCCACCTCTAAACAGTGCTAAATGTATCGCGGGAAATTAAAACGCGAGATCTTTGTGACGTCATAGTTAACATTCTTTTGCGCTCGACAGTTTTCGTAAATTGTCGGACAAATTCGGAGAAGGAAATGACGTCATATGTCAGCAAAAGTTCAGTTTTTTTACGTAAGCTTATGTGTTGTTTACTGTAATGTTTTTAGAAGGATTTTTTTAATTGTTAAATGAAAATGATGTATGCGATGTAGAGGTAAGAATTTTCCGTAGAAACACTTTCTGTTCCACCATGTTGCTATGCACCGCACAGGATCGGGCGCCTGTAAAGTGCGAAACGAAATCGAAACGAAACGAAACGAAATCGAACGAAACGAAACGAAACCAATCGAAACGAAACGAAACCAATCGAAACGAAACGAAACGAAACCAAAAATCGAAACGAAACAAAACGGAATTTAAACAAAACTAATATCAATTTTGACTACATAGAAGTGAAAATAGATGTTTGAACCATAAAATATAATTACTTGTATGTTTCAGATTGTCGCTGTAAGTTTTTAAGCCGATTATCCGAAATTTGCAAAAATTATATAATTATGTAAATAAGTGATGTTCATTCCTCTACCTTTTAATGTGTCTAATTTGTTTTATTAAATGATATTCAGACGTTGAGAGAGAGAGAGAGAGAGGTAGAGAGAGAGAGAGAGAGAGGCCTTATCAGCGACATCACATAGCAAAGTATATACGCAAGTTTGGGAGAGAGAGATAGAGATATGATGACGAATGTGATGATGATGGTGATACTGAAGGGGACATTCTAACATCAATTTTCTTTCTATCGATTTGAAATATTGTTAAAATGAAACGATCGAATACAATGTGATTTAGAGCATACTGGCTGGTTACCAGTTTCGAACATATAATAAGAATTGTTGTAATATATATAGCATAAATTTGGACGTCGTAATTTGACAAAATTAACGTGCAATATAAAGTGATCATACTGTAAACGTATTTAAAAAATGGTCTTTACCCCTTTGGCTGTGTATTCTATTTTGCGTTTTTGGCGGAAAACGGCGTCCGCAAAATCAAGTACATTGCCAAATGTAAAATATATAAGTACAGGTAGATAAAAAGGTAAATTCAGATATGCATTAAATCAAATCCATGCTAACTTGTTGAAAAATTATATTCCGCCAAATATTGTACACCCTAAATACAGTGTGTTTACAGTATTTACGGAGACATTCCAACTCCACGATTTTTATATAGATATGAAATATTGTAAAAATGATTCAAATACATTGTGCGTGCGTGTGAAAGGGAGAGAAAGAGGGGATTATGTTTGATTTAAGGTAAAACACAGGTAAAACCTCTTTATCTTGCACGTTAATTTTGTCAATTACGACGTCAAAATTCATGCTATGAGTATTACAACCATTCTTATAATATGTCAGAAACTGTGACCAACCAGTATGCTCTAAATCACATTGTATTCGATCGTTTCATTTTTACAATATTTCAAATCGATAGAAAGAAAATTGTTGTTAGAATGTCCCCTTCAGTATCATCATCATATCTCTATCTCTCTCTTTCTTTCTCTCCCAAACTTGCGTATATACTTTGCTATGTGATGTCGCTGATAAGGCCTCTCTCTCTCTCTCTCTCTCTCTCTCTCTCTCTCTCTCTCTCTCTCTCTCTCTCTCTCTCTCTCTCTCTCTCAACGTCTGAATATTATTTAATAAAACAAATTAGACACATTAAAATGTAGAGGAATGAACATCACTTATTTACATATTTTATATATTTTTTGCAAATTTCGGATAATCGGCTTAAAAACTTACAGCAACAATCTGAAACATACAAGTAGTTATATTTTATGGTTCAAACATTTATTTTCACTTCTATGTAGTCAAAATTGATATTAGTTTTGTGTAAATCCCGTTTCGTTTCGTTTCGATTTTTGATTTCGTTTCGTTTGATTTCGTTTCGTTTCGATTGGTTTCGTTTCGTTTCGATTGGTTTCGTGTCGTTTCGTTCCATTTCGTTTCGTTTCGTTTCGTTTCGATTTCGTTTCGCACTTTACAGGCGCCCCACAGGATCACTGGGATAGTAGAACGTTTTCACGTGGCCTCATAAAATTTTCTTTGAACAATGTGCAGATTTCAACTCGAATTTCCTCCGTTCGTACACGTTGTCTATGGAGCTCGCTACGCCGCGGCGAGCGGCGCTTTGCGCCGCCTCGCTGCGCTCGCTATTAAAAACTAACTACCCCGCAGAAACGCAGTTACAATATCTAAATGTATATCAAATAACGGACCGCCTTCTGGCGGCCCGTAATAAATGGACTTGAATGCATTAATGAGTAGCCATACCATTCTGTTTTAATATTATACCCCGATAACTTTCCAGATCAACTTGATTATTTGTGTTTCATTTAATGTTTTTTTTACAATAAATAATGACCAAAACTAGATACTAGTAATCAACGGAACCAACATACTATACATATTTGACCCCCCACCCCCCCCCCCCCCTTTCAACTTATTTTGGATTATGTACAAAAAATAATAAGGTAATAAAGAAATTAGATAAACCTTAAAGAGGTTTGCTCCTTTCTTTTGGGGTAACTTTTTTATGTCACCTCTTATCTAAAAAATTTGCATCATACATTAATTTCTATTTGTATACATGTATTTATTTTTCATAATGCCAAATAAACCGTATAGAATAAATGTGTTAAAAGAAAATTGCATTTTTACAGAGTTAAGTAAAAACTATATTTTGTGGCGGAAGGTTTTCAAGAAGAAAATGAACAATTTTTATAACTCAATAGCTTTAGAGTACTGTTACTTTGGCCTCCTAATTTTCAGCGCAGACTAAACTTCCAGATAGGTTGTGTATTACGATGTATTCGTGTTATTCTGAAAAAGAATTTTTAACAATAAATGTTGGCATATTTAGCTTATATTTTATAGAAGTCAAGAAAAAATAACTCCAATTTTTGCTTAAAATTAGCTTATTTTATGTCATATCTCAATTTTGTTTTAGATATGACCCCTTCTATTATCAACCTAACAACAAAACTTTATGAAAAACGTGATGACTTCGATTTTTCTATAGTCAACTTTCCTTACGTATGTAGCAATACACCTTCATCACCTGCAAATGGGGTTTTTGTCTTTTACTTAACTCGATACCCAAAGATATCTCTACGTATGGACAGTTTCTAAGGCAAGGCAAGCTACAGACAAACAAGTTGATAAAACAGGACTATCAACTGTCTCGACTGAAGTCATCTTTTTGCAAGTTCTATGGTCGATAACAACCTTGTCAGCGAATACAATCTTCCACCGGGGCGCATGCTGAATGACGTTTTCCATACTAATTGTTAAATCATAATTAATCACCTAATTGCCTACGGATTTTTCCGTTTTCCCTGATTACGACATAGAGCACACGGTTGGTGTGACCGGTCAGCAGAGAGCTCCTTCATGGCAACAGATCCTACCACTAATTTTTTAGAGGTCCGTATTTGCTCTGCTATTGTTTTGTCTTTTTGAACTTTTAATTTTGAACACTGTTTGTTATTACCACATGTCACCTGTACCCTTTGGTATACCTAGGAAATTTCATTTCATAACTTTGAGAGGCACATAGTTCAATGTTTTAAGCTATTTAATATAACAAAGTTTTATGACTAACTCCAAACTAACTGCAACTGGAATTATTTTCTGGTTAATACAGTCAAGCACTTACAAAATATTGATAAAAGACTAAAATCTTATGTGTGGAAAGTATCATTTATTTTCCTATGTAAATTATTATTTAAAGATGGGCATAATTTTGTAAATATGCCCAAAATTTTGTTGAGATAACCATGAAAAAGAGCAATATTAAGAGAACGTGACCTAGTTTTAAAATTTTGATTCGATGGATTCTTCATTCATAGATAATGTCAGTTTGAAATAGTTGAAGCAAATTGTAGTTTGAATTTTTTTTTGAAAATCATTAAGCATTGAATATGTATTATAAAAAGAGAACGAAAATGATGCCAATTGTACAAATTGTATAATAAGATAAATTCATTTTGTATCAAAATAAAAAAATGTCATAAAAAATCGATAAAAAAAAATTTTAAGTGACAAACCTTTAGTTAGCCTATTCTGTCAAACTTTGCCCAAATTGTACCCTGTAAGACGAAGGAATGTCACATATATTCTGAAATGGTGTTTATTAAATGTGTAATCTTTATTAAGAATTATTTCAACTGTGGTTATAAATTTATTAAAGATTTGATGACAGAAGAAGGCAATTTTGTAAGCCTTGATACTCTTGAAAACTCAAATGTTAAGACCAATTTTCTAGATTATAGGAGATCGATTGAAAGGAGCAGTTTTTGAAAGATTAAAAGCCTCAAATAATAACAAGGTAGAATATGGACCATTTATTCCAAATTCTCTCAGTATTTTTTACAAACAAAGCAAAGGATGTAAGGATATGTATTATGTACTCATCGATAACAAAAAAGAATCAATTCGTTCAGTAAAGAAGTGGACAGAAAGTGGATTTGCTTATACAGAAATAGAATGGAATAATATTTTTGAACTCCCATTTAAAACCTCGAAAGAATCCAAATTTCAATAGTTGCAATTCTAGATTTTACATAGAATTTTTCCAACAAATGAGTACCTTTTCAAACTCAATATAATTGATTCGCCAGCCTGCTCTTTCTGTAATCAAGATATAGAAACTATAGAACATTTATTTGTGGACTGTTTTCATGTCAAAGAAATATGGCTTTACTTTGAAGAATTGTTAAGAAGCAAGTTTAATTTTTTAATGACATTTGATAAAAATAACTATACTTTTTGGTAAATTCAAAAACAGAAATATGTATAGACTTCAAAACATATTGATTCTTACAGTAAAACAATTTATTTTTGCCAGTAAATATAAGAATGTCCCAAACCTCCCGACGCTCATGTTAAAACGGACTGTCACTGATAGAATACATATCGAGAAACTACTGTTGCTGAAGAATTGTAAATTTGCTGAGTATGAAAAGTATTGGCAAACTATTTGCGATTTGTTATAAAATGTGTTTATAATAGCTGCAAGGAAATTGTAAGCAAATAATGGCAAAAATATGTCTACTTTTATGTATCCTCTTGCATATGTATGAGTTTTTGATAGATAGTGTTCCCCCCTCTTTCTCCACCCTCTTTCACACACCCCCCCCCCCTCATAACTAAAAATACTCAAACTTTCATGGGTGATAAAAGAAAGTTTTCGGGATTGTTTGTGCATATACATGTATATGTCTATCTGTCGGTGTTTACACTTGTCTGTACATGTGCTTCTTTATCTTCGGTATGTGACTGTGTCTATATTATACTTATATTCTAAATCTCAAATGAAGTGAATATGTGATGTGTATGCACTGTACACTAAATATATAAGAAGATGTAAATAATCTGTACATGAAAGTTTGAATTTTAAAAAAAATGTGTAATAAAGGTTTTGTTGAGTATGGAAAAGTTCTTCTTTAAATGCCATCTTGTACATTTTAATTCACCTCAAATTTCTTCTAAGTTAAAAAATACTTAATAGTTAATTATCAACCATAATTTTCAGTAACGACAAAGATGTTCACCCTTAAGAATTTTCATAGAACATTTATCTACCGAAAAAAAAATTATCCCTTCCGATTTTCGTAGATTTTTTACTGCATATATTTTGTGAGAAGAGGACAACAATAATATGAGCAGATTAAATGTTTAAATAATTCACGTCAATATTGGATGTGTTAAATTATAAATTAACTGAGTTATATCCAATCTGTTTTTTTTACATTTTCAAGTATATTTATTATTAAGACAGACGCTTATCTCGTAATTGGTAATCTTACCATAGGATAAGATCTTACTGGAATTAATTTTGTCACATTGATAATGTTCTTATACATAAAATTCTCATTAAAATCTTCATCATTTAGAGGACTGAAAAGTATGATTAAAAGTAAGTTAAGTTCTTTAGGTTAATGGTTTCCTCTGGTTTGTGAGCTTATAGCAGTGCTGCTGAAATCGTGACCATGTAAACCGTATGCACCTGAGAGCATTGTGCAACATTCTTCAAGCCTTAATTATTTATTGAATAGATTGTGAATACTTCAAGATCTTCCGTTGGGTGGCCAGATCAGCGATTTGCTCGCTTTGTTCCATTCTGAGCGTGTATGTTGATAGATATCTACTTCTATGGTAGACAATATGCCATTAACCTAGTGAAGATGTTTAACATTTCATTCCATTTGTCAGGTGGGTTGATACTCTAGTGTTACGCCTTAAGCTTGTATTGTGACAGCCACTTTAACACAGAGAGTTCCAAAAACAAAAGAAATGTCTTGGGTTTTTTTTTTTTTACATAATTTATTAAAAGTTTTGTTTCTGTGTCCCAATATTAATAAGTTACAGGACTTTTAAGCATTAAATTAAATATACTCTAGTAGTTTACATTCAACCAGACTTTTTTATGATAACTGGCAAAAGAAACCATATTACATAAAGAAAAAATAACATTCGTTGCAGAAAACAAAAAAAATATAGGTTTGTAACTGTTAAATTAAATGAAGAATTTTAATTAACATTCATTGAGAAGGTATACCAATATATTTTTCGTTTTATTAACATAAAGACATCGATTAAACAACATAACTAACAAAAATGGATAGCAACATTATGAGGAGGACTCATTATGAACAACAAAAGCACAAGATATTCATGTACACACGTTTGGCCCACATTCACTCTACACCAATTTCACATCTCACACCCGTACAAAAACAAGGTGACATTCACAAATAACCTCCACAACCTGATGAAATACTGGTAATCGCTCAATTTGGCTCTCGGTGCCAAGTCGAGAGAGAGTGAAATCAATGAAAAGTCCGTGAATTATTGAAACGAAAGTACGGCACGGAGCCTTGATTCACTGAATCTCAGTCAGCGGCCGCCAGGACGTCAGAAGCCGTGCTCTATTTGCCGCCATCACGCGGCGTCCATTTTCCCGCTTTTGTTAAAATTACAGGCATCTATTGACAACTTTGGAATGGAAACAGAACGGCGTGCTACTCAAGCAAAGTTAATGAACATTTCTTCGCACACTGTGTGATGTACAGGTTTTAGTTGAAAATAATCGACCTAACTCAGGTCACACAATCTATATAACAAATTAAAGCAATCTCCACATGCACCTGAAGCATCCTGTTTGTTTTCATTTGCTCTTCATTTATGAGTTCTTTGGTTTGGAAAATTGAGGTATATCTGTACAAGCGTGTAAGTTCACAATGACAGACTGGTTAAGAAGTGAAGACCGATGAATCCGATCACCAGGGTACAGAAAGCCACGCCCAGACTGCTACTTCGGCTCTCCGAGGAGTATTTGGATGCTGCTTATAAATCAACAGAACATACGCCGATTATTCTCAGTTACATATATTATTGTTTGCGTTACAGCATGCGAAACATTGATATAACATAAATTAAGAATTCGAGTAATTTGTAATATCTTTTCCATTACTGTGACTTTATTCCCATTTACATTTTGCGATCCGCGTTCACTAGCATGTATGGAATGTTATAAATGCACAAAAATATTTTAAATAAGTAATTCTATTGCTTTTCAAAGATGATTGGTGGCATAAGGTCACATTGCTCAGTTCGGTTCACTTTTCAGATTTCAATTTTGGGTCTCTTTTAACATTATAATTTTGCAGCTTGTACCTTATCCCATTTTATCAGAATACAACAGTTACAGTATTTTCAAACCAACAAATTTTCGTTAGGATCGTATTTTCTTAGCTGTTTTCCCTCGAGATCTTCGAATTCATCGAGTTAAAGAGTCAACTTACCGTATTATACTTTACAAGGAAATCCTAACTTTTTACATATATATTCTTTTTGTTTTACCCGAGATCTTTATCACGTAGATTAGCACACTCAAACTAAGCGCAAATCTGCTCTTTGACTTATTACAAGTAACTTATTATAGCATTGAATGATTTATTTTTGACGTCGTCGTGTCAATAACTGCCGTCAGGTGAGCAGACAAATTCAATAACGCGCGTTAGCGCGTTATGATAATTTGTCTGCTCACCTGACGGCAGTTATTGACACGACGACGTCAAAAATAAATCATTTAATGCTTATATTTACATTCCCTTATTGAGGAAATCATTTGTTTACTTAAATAAATCGATATAAAGTGCAGATCACGGAGGGAGTGAATAAGTAACAGCAAGAATAGCTGTTTTGTAAAACCGGTTTAAACTGGTTTTTGCATAGACTGTTGAGATGAGATCGACGAGCATGAAATACAATCCATGATAAATAACTCTTGAAATGTTGCTTTTAACAATAAAGTCAACTTTTTTGTTAAATTATTATAAAACATGGTGTTTTGACAACATTCATGAAATGCATTTTTTAACCGATAACATAGAAATCACTGTTTGAGAACTTCTTATGTAAATTACTCGTAAATTCATACGCAGTGAATAGGTGTTGCATTTAGAGGCATTTAAACATCACGGAATTTAATGGAAAACCACAGTAGAATGTAAATATAAGCAGTCAAACTTTATTACACAATATATACACGTATCTTTATTTCTTAAACTGTTTAATAAAAAACTATCTTGCAATTGTGGAGAAATTTAAGTGACAGATGACGTTCTATAAAGCCTATTAACTCTGGAATAAAGAATGATTATTGCCTATAATATTATGGCAATTCGTCAACTTACGTGTTTTTATGGTTGATGGTCTAAAAAATACGAAGTTTTCATCATCGAAGATATTCTTTTGTGCTTTCGTCTGCACCGGGCGATATTGAGAATCTGGGGTGATTAGTCTGGGGGTCGTACGAGCAGTGGGAGCATGGGTGGGCGGCACTGGAGGTCTGTATTCTATAAGAAAACGCATAATTCCTTTGACGGGCTAAGACAAGAAAGTATCATTAATCAAAACATAAAAATGATCAATGAATATTTTAAAAATCTCACTACTTTGAAATAATTTTTGGTGTAAATCATATTCATTTTGTCAATAGATACATGTAACTTTTGTTTAATTAAAAAAAATAAATTTATATTTGATATTCAAATTTTACATCGATAGTTTAATGGATATAAGATTATTACAAAGAATTAAGAAATGAAGATAATAATTTTTCTATTGATCGACGTATCAAAGAAAAAATTGACCGGAAAACAACTTCATCAATGCGCGTAGTAGCGCATTGATGAAGTTGTTTTCCGGTCAATTTTTTCTTTGATACGTCGATCAATAGTAAAATTATTATCTTCATTTTTTATCGTGTCATTGATCAAAAATGTAAATAATGTAAATGAAGCGACGCGTATGAATACAAAACAACAACAGCAACAATATTCAAAATGGATGGGCCTTCAGCTGATGCAGAGTTATTGAGCTGAATTTAATGGATTAAACACAAATAGTGAGTTAAAATCTGAACCGGCTGAATTGAAAACGAAAGAAAAATACATGCGATAGCTTGTGGTATTATTCACTGTGCAGAAAAACTCGTAATAAATCTAGTTTTCATATGAGATCGCTGGAATATGCAACTAGACATAACCATCCAAGGAGAGGCGATCGTGGACGAAAATAGTTGATATGTCGACAAAGAATAGTATGTTTAAGCGACTTTTGTAAACGTTGTGGTAACTAGATAGCCAGTAATGTACTTAAAACAGTAAATGGTATATTTGCCGCTTGGAATGCGCCGACGGAGTTGATGCATTACTCATAGCTTTGTTTTACGATGCTTATTCTGATGACCGATCATGTACGTGTGTAAATTTAAAAATCATCGTTACCAAATTTGAACAGTACAGTAGTGTTACCGTGAAAGTGTATAGGCCTATATCACACCTCACAGCCTACTCAATATTCAGGGTCATGAACCCTGGGGAGCATTCATTATTGTCCCCAAGAGAGACAACTCTTGAAAACGTGCATTAACTATTATATAATAGTCTGTTTCTTAATCTTATTAATATAAATAGAGAAAAGTTTTCAAAGTATTTTAATTTTAAATAATACATAAAACCATGGGTAAAAGGCATGAAAAAGGCATGAAAGAAGTACATTTATTTATCAAATATAGTAGGCTGGTACATGTACCCGGTGAATATTAAATGTATATTGCTTGTAGGTACATGTATAAATCTACACAACTACATTCAATTAATACACTGTGTTATGTAAACTGAAGAAAAAAAATACACAGGTTGTAAGAGATCTTTTTTAAAATGAATTTTCTTAAAATGAAAAATAAATTAATGAAATTGCACATATCATTCTAAAAATATCATAATACTAATAGACACGAAGTTCAACATAAATAAAGTGATACATTAGATGGATAGGATATAATGTACCGCAATTTAAGATTTAGATGTCATTTTTCATATGAAAGGTCATTAAAACTCCATACCATTTAAACAATGAAAAGGTTGCAGAAGGCCTATTTGTATCTATTTGAATATAATGAAAATAAATTAATGACCTTGTATTCATCATTTTAAGAAAAAAAAGTAATAAACATGCTGTTCAAGAAACTAAACTTAAGTGATATATTATAGGAATCAATAGGATATACTGTACAGCAATTTTAATTATATATAGGATTTGTTTCCAAACATTGGAATAAAGGGAAAAAAACCTTTTATAACTTATTTAGATTAAATAATATTCTTTAAAAATATTAATATTTGTATTTCATGGCTAAAACTGAATATTTTTCTGTCAATTTCTTCTGTTCAAAAACAAGACCTATACTTTTATCAGACACTTATATATATATTATGTCTATTTTCCATTGTAACTAAGTATTTTTTGTTCTGTTTGTATACAAAAGAGTATAGTCAAGGGACTTCGACACGATTCGAGCTTAAAATTCAAAATTTTATATTTCCATTTTCAATATTTAGAATGGTTGATATGGGTATTTTTAATGCTTTGTCAAAATGTTCGTTATAATTATTCTGGAAAAGGAACAGCCAGCCTCGCAGTAATGTTGATCGATCTCAAGCAGACGAAATCGTGAGAAGACGCTTAATTTTCTATTTCGTGAACCAAATAATGTGTTTTGTTTATTTTTGAAGGTTAAACTTTCAAGTTTTTATGTTTATAAAGTTGTATTTTGTTTGCGAACAATAAAACAGACACAACTTTATATTTTGTTGACAGTGTTTATTTTGGAAATTCCCGTTCTATAAATAGTGTTAGATCAGAACAGTTTAGAAAAGTAGATCCGGCGAAATTTTATTGATGCAGGTATCAAAGAAATTTTTAGACCAATCAGAAGCGCCAATATCTCATCAAACGAATAAATATTAAATGATCATACAATCATATGTAATCAGTCATATATATATGTATCATCTCTTGTAGATTTTTAATTTACTGGGTGTTTGTAAATACAAAATTTTCAATTTAACATGCCATTTTCTAAATTTTGTATTTACACCCACCCAGTAAATTTACAACACGACACAACGTACAGAACTTTATAATATTCATTAAGTTGTAAGAGATGAACAAATTTAAAGTTTAAATGAATTATCAATATGACGGCTATACGCATATAAAGCTAATCATGAATCATGATTATTTCTATTTTAAGTCAAAGTTATTAAAACAAAAATAAGGAAGGATTAATAAACTGAAGTCATGAAAACCATCCTAGGCCAACATCAATACATACAAAAGTTGAGTTGTTTTGAACGGTTTTATCTTTGGCTGGTTACTTACCATACAAATCGGTATAACCACTGTCCTGCCCCAGTTCGTTTTGGGCGTGGCACTCGTACCTGCCCAAGTCCTCCTCCTGGATGTGGGATATGGTCAGGCCCAGCGTGATGGTCTCATGGCCCTCGTTGTAGGGGTTGAGCTCGTACTTGCCGGAGATTCTGAGGTCCCTGCCGTCCTTCTTCCACACACAGACCCCGATAGGGGACGAGGAGCAGCTACACTGTAGCACCGTCTCTGACCCCAGGGTGATACCCAGCCTCGGTATCAGCATACTCACCTCGGGGGCAACTACAGTCAAACATTAAAACGGGTTCATATGTTTTACTCAATAGGACGTCTTCATGTAAAAAGTTGAATACAAATAGAATACACTGTAATTAGATAACATTAAGTAAATACAAAGATGGTGCATTCTAATATCTCGACTTTTAATCATATTAATTAAAAAAGCGAGATTTGTTACTTACAGTGGACTTCAACTTTAAATACCCGGGTATCCTCCCTGGACAGCCCATTGTTTGCCCTGCACTGGTACTCCCCAGCGCAGTGTCGCGTTATGTTACGGATAACAAGGGTATCCCCAGGCAGATCTGTCACTGAAACGATATCCAAAATATGTCTTCAGCCTCACAGAAAAGTGGGAAAGGGGGGGGGTCTTAAGCAGACAACTGGTGAGGAAGGACTAGTGATTAGAAGTGTCTGCTGCGATTGATATTGGCGAATTATATGTCTGTCATTGAAAAATGGATATGTTGGATCGACGCTAGTTATTTTGTCCCTGGTGTCCCTCTATGCAACGAAAAGTGACGATTACTTCCATTTCACAACAGAAACTGTCTATAATTTCCTTTTATTATATGTAACATGCATAATTCATAATAAATGAGTCTGAAGGGGGGAAAATATAGCAAGAATTCTAAAATGAAAATATGTAATCCAAACAGTCCAAACTACATGTATGTACGATAATTCAAAACAAAGGTATGCATTTAGACGATGAAAACAAAATGATATTTCATTTATTATCATAATTCTCAAAAACATTTAGAATAATCATTGAGCATGTCTTTGACATTTTCAAACGGTACAACTTCGTATCTAGAACAACGTCATCTTTGATTGCATCGCAAATCTTTGACATATCTACATAAGCCATTAACCCTTTTACGGTTGTACCAGTGTTGTATAGCAGTTTTTCCCCCATAGTAGCTTTCCCCCCGGAAAACCTACTATGTAGGAGCCTTTCCCCCCCGGGGGGGGGGGGGGGGGAAGCTACTATATAGTAGCTGTTCCCCCATAGTAGGGTTTCTCCCTCACGTTTTTGGTTCAGATTTTATAAAAAATATTTATGGAAATCCAGTAAGGATTAAAATCATTGTGTCTACACTCCCAGGTTGCATACATGTATATCTGCATTCATCTGTACAGGTTAAGTTTCGTTTTGCCGATTTATTATTTTTATAGACAATGCTGAAAGTTGAACATGTGTGTAATGGAATTATACATAGAACTTAATTTAGGTAATTTATTGAAAAAAGTTTTTCAAGTTATACACTTATATGCATAATTCTGTGTCCTGAAATTGTATTAAACGAGAATGTTTTAAGAATTTCTTGATAAATCTATCAGATTGTTTGTCTGTTTGTGAAAATTTCATCCAGGCTAAACCTCTGTTTTAGAGAAATTTTGTTTCCGATGTTTCAGAGCCCGATTTTCAAAATCCTATTGTAATAATTATAGTGCATATTCTTTAGGGTCCAATGTCTCATAAACTAGAGATGCCTATATCACCATATTTTTATAGTGGCAGTGGTTTACCACTTGAAGATGACTCTGAATATTTCAGCCCTCAGGGTTGGGGCCCTCGATGTTTCAGGGCCCGATGTTTAAAACCCCATTATAATGATTGAATAGTGTTCTACAATGTATAAGTGGGGACCCGAATCTCAAATTCTAGAGATGACCAATTAACCATATTTTCAAAAAAAAAAAATATGGTACTGTTGATGTGAAAATTCACATGATCAGTTCAGTTTATTTTCACTCAACACCATATAATGGTACAAGAGGTACATAAGAAAACCAAACATATTTACATATATACAATATAATTGTAAAGTTCAAGAAAGTAAGTGGGGTGAACGAACAGTATGATTAATTTTTGAAATAAAGAAACACAATTTTCTTAATGTGATATAATCGACTGAAGACATGATTTCATAGAACTTTTTAGTGTTAGGAGAAGAACAGTAATATGTATCTAAAAACTGACTTCGTAATTTACTTAATGCCTTGCATTCTAATATAACATGAAATTCATCACCAATTTTGTTACAATTACACAAATTACAATAACGTTTACTTTTTTCAACAATACCCCACCTTCCAATTTCAACAGGAAGATGATGATTTGTAGTTCTAAACTTAACTAATATTTTTCTTAATTTACTGGGTAACAAGAGTAAATAGCGTTCACATTCAAAATTTGTTTTATAAATTCTATATATAACACCCTTAGTCGATTCCTGAATATCGTTATGCCATTTTTGTAAAAATTGATCTCTTAACCTTTGGTTAATAGTTGTCTTAATCCAACTGGAGTTATAATGGTACGATTCATGATCACACCATAAATTTGAAAGCCCGCATTTATCTTAAACATTTTTTAAAGAGCATGGCCATGGATTTAATATTTGTCCCTTATCAAAAAGAATACGTACATACATATATATGATTTTGCTTAACTTGTTTTCACTCCTATTGATTATGTTGGCCCAGAATGAAATCATTCTAGTAAAATTGGTTATACACAGAGGAAATCGTCCAGTTTCACCATGTACCATGTAACTAGGGGTACAACTTTTCAGATTAAGTATATGTTTCAAATATTTTAAATGGACACGTTCAATAATCTCAATATTTTCATAACCCCAAACTTCGCATGCATACAATAAAACTGGTACAACAATTTTATCAAATAAATCTTAATGACAATCAATGGGTAAGTTAAAAGTTCTTATCTTCCTTATAACTCCGTACATGGATTTCTGTGCTTGCTCACATAGCCGTTTTTTTTGGTTTGAAAAATGAACCTGTTCTTGAGAAAATTACACCGAGATAATTAAATTCCTTAACTATTTCAATAGGTAAACCATTATATGAAAAGACATATTTGGGTTGACGACCTTTAGAAAATACAACAATTTTTGTTTTACAAATATTAACAGTAAGTTTCCACGTATCACAGTATCTATAGAATTGTAAATCGTTTGCAGACTCAGCTAAAATAACAGTATCGTCTGCATAAAACAGGATAAACATTTTTAAATATAAAAAAGGTTCCTTTTCAATTCCCTCAGTAATTGTAGACAGTCCAGTTACGTTTTTATCTAACAAATAATCTTCTTGATCATTTATATACAAGGAAAACAAGAATGGAGATAAACTTTCTCCTTGTCGTACACCGACATTACAAGTAAAAAGATCAGATGAAAAACCATTTATACATATTTTTGATTTTATACATTTGTTCATGTTTTTTATGTATGTAAAACATTTACCATTTATTCCACTTTTAAGAAGTTTGTACCAGAGCCCATCCCTCCATACTGTATCAAAAGCTTGTTTGAAATCTACAAATGCACAGAATAATTTCTTTTTAGTGTTGATCAGTGTGTGTGTTAAAAACTGCAGAACTAGAATATTGTCAAGTGTGGAAAACCCTTTCCTAAATCCCGCCTGACTTTCTTTAATAAGTGAAATATCATCTGCAAAATGTTCAATTCACAGTGATAGTGGTATACCACTTGTAGATGACACCGAAAATTTAAGCCCCCCTGCAGGGTAGGAGCCTTTGTTGTTTTCGAGACCGATGTTTGAAATCCAATTATAAAGAATATGTATTTTTTTAGGGCCCCATATCTCAAAAACTATAGATGACCACATGAACATATTTTTACGGTCATTTAGAAGTAAAAACATCATTTAAAAATACACAATCACTCATATATTTCTTTATGAAAATGATTGAAAATTACGTTTAATTCTGCTGCTTTTTTTTTTAAATTTACGAACAAAATTTTTTAAAAAGGTACGCGGGTAAAATTCATTATTCTTCAAAACATTTAATCAATTCATAAGATGACTAATGATATAATAAAAAATTAGATAAATAAATCAATGAACTTTTATTCATAAAAGGAGAAACCGAATATCAAAATAAATAACCAACCTATGCGCATATACGACTTTTTTACGACTTTTTTACTTGTTAGTTGATTAGAAGAACAAGCTAATATTTCAAAAAGTCAGCTCATCACAATACATTGTTGGTTTTTGGGGTTTGTTTGTTTGTTGTTTTGTTGTTTTTTTTTTGGGGGGGGGTGGTTGTTTTGTTTTTTATTTACATGTACGTTGCAAACTTAAAAGTGGAAAAATTAGCAAATAGTGAGTGACAATATAAACATAACGTTAGTTCAGGCTCCATTTCACTTTTTCCAAAGTAACCAGCAAAGATACCGACATTGTTCTGGTTGTGAAGACATTTCATTGTTTTTTAAAATGTTTACATCATAATATCTCGCGTTTCGTAGAAATGTGCTTAAAAATATGAATATGCGTAACTTTAAAACGAAATGGTAAACACTAACTTTACACATGCTTTAATACATAATTAAAATACCCCTTACCCATGATTTAGAACCCCATCAATCAAAGTAAAACTAAAACATTTCAGTTTCTCATCATATCATTGCCTCCTGTCTCCCGTTTGATATTTAGAAGAAGAAATATATAATTGTTTTTAAGATCGTCAATTCTAACGGTATTAATTTAAAATTGATAGCCTTTTGGACGAAGAGAGTAATACATTTCCACTTTTTATTCCCTTCCTCTACAAAATTAAGTCAAGATTGGTCAGTTAGTTCCCTGGGAGAAGCTTATACATTGATGGTAATACATTGGAAAATTTCAAAACCGGCGTATTTTCAATCAAATGTGTTCTCACGTGTTCATAACGTCGAAGTCAAAACTGTAGATCAGCATAGGCATTCCGAAATCCGTGTAAAAGGTGTTCCAAAAAGGGGTGAGATGATGACACATGCATGTTATGAGGGCGCATGCCTTAGTTCATATTTGGGGTTGTAAAACCATGTATTTTATTCTATGTATTAATAAATGCGATAATTATCTTTTTTTGTGAGAAATTAATATCATATCAGTTATTGCAAATTATTGTCACGAATGGTCCGCAATAAACATGGCCGGAAAGTAAAAATGGGGGAAAATCCACTATATAGTAGGTTTTCCGTGGGGGTAATCTGGCTATAAATAGGGGGAAAGCCCACTATATAGTCAGCTTTCCGAGGGGAAGAACTGCTATATAGCCATTTTTCCGCGGGTAAAAGATGGCTAAGGGGAAAAGGCACTATATAACACCGGTCAAATTTGAACGGTAAGTCATTTTTTACTTTACTATAGAATCATTTATACATTTAAGTTTAATGTTTAAAGGATCAAAATATTTATCTATTATAAAATTTCAAAGAGGAATTTGCTTCAATAGAAACCTTTTTTTTATATTCAACAGGTATACATTCCGGTTTCCATAATTCATGCATTAAGGTGGCTACGGGGTCAAAGCATAATATAATATAAAAACCATCAGGTTTAGCTGAAAATTTTATATGTGATATCTTAAGCTGTCAACTATATGTTCTATTTGGTAAAGAAAAATTTTATATATTTCAATATCAAATTTTATCATTTTCCATTACTTTTATATGGAGCTCTTCTATTAAAGGAGATCAATATTGTCTAAAATGGCAGCCACCCACAACCCCCTTAAGTGATTTTAAAAAATTTCCATTACATTTCAAGTAAATGGTCCTGAATGTGAAATGGTCAATATTCCTGTATTGTCAAAGTATCATTTTAATAATAATCATTAGGACCAATTTAACAAGAGCTTGGACTTTGGGTAGTTGTGTCAAACAGTAATGTGACATAGACATGTCTATTTCATTACCAGCCAATCAGCCATAGCTCATTGAAATCAACAAGGTTTGTCTGACTTTTGAGCAGAGACTACAATCGGTCCACATTTCGCTTGTACCCGCGTCATCTTTAACTTGTTTGACACAAGAAATAGATAGCTACATCCCACTGAAAGTCCAAGGTCTTGTTAAAATGGTTCTTTGTCTTACCATTTGTTATTCTGTCGCGGAACCAGTGGATCTTGGGGAATGGGTACCCCGTGGCATTGCAGACCAGCGTGACTGTCTCTCCCTCCCTCACCACGACAGGTGCGTGGACAACTCTCCCAATGATTTTAGGCGGCACTGCAATCAGAAAGTACCATATTTAAGGCATACAGATTCCATTGATATACTGATAGCGCTGGAAACCATAAACGTGTCATGACGACATTACAATACTCCGTTATGGCAAGCTAAAGATAAATACATGTATGTAAATGCAACGGAAGAAATGAATTCACTGGCTTCATTATGTACTATTTGACCATAGACGAGATAGAGATATCTTTATTTAATTTTTTGGCATTATGTTTTGATTATGATCAAAGACAACATTCGCATTTTATGTGTTTTACATGTATAATGCTGTTTTCCATCCAAAAGGACGGCGCTCTGCCCTTCAGTCAACTGAAATGTGACTTAAAGTTGACCAAAAAGCTTTGCTATTCAGTCAACTGAAATGTGACTTAAAGTTGAGAAAAAGATTGAATGACAAAGCTGTGCTATTCAGTCAACTGTCCAGACCTTTCAGTTAATTAACATTCTGTTAACTTTATCATGTGACTCAACGTGTACTGTAAAAAAAAATCACATACCAATCACGTGAAGATGGACCCTGTTTACTGATGGAAATGGCGCCGTGTTGATCACACAGTTGTAGAACCCTCTGTCCTCGAACGAGATGTTCCGAATGATGATGTTCCAATCCTCGTCCACGTTTCTGTCTGTGCTGATTCTGGTGTCGTCTGTTATCTTAAGGTACCCACGGGTCAATATCGTCCCCCGGGGGTTCACCCACGCCACCTACCATATAGATTATACAGGGTTCATTTAGTCAAAAGATGGTCTCTTTCTTAAACTCATACATTTTTTAAAAATTTACAATTGCATTTTTATGCAATTGGAAATTATGGAAAAAAAATTATGGAAAAAATGTTGTTTTTCTAAAATAATGGCTGTGCGTATTAGATATTAGTTAATTAAACCCAATTTTTGTTGAAAATGGCTTTCATGTGTATGAAACTAGTAGCTGTTTATATGAAAATATCTTGAATATTGATTGATATCGTGTTGTATGTGTGGCGTGTTATGTTGTAGGCCTAATTGGTTTTAGGGAACAAACAATTTATAACATGACAACTGATTTTGGTAATCACAGAATTTACAGTATAACAATTGATTTCGGACACAGTTTACAATATAACTACAACTGGCGCTTAACACAGAAATTACAAGATGTCATTTGGTTGCAGTTTGCTAAAAAAAAAAAAAAGACTGTATACAGCCTGAGAGTTATATCCGCCCGTTTAGTTTTTGCCATCCTACGCTTGCAAACAATTTCGCTCCGTCTTGAATTCGCCCAGACGCAGTGATAATTTGAGAAATAGGAATTCGCCCAGTCTTAAATTCGCCCGCTGACAACGAGGGTGAAGGAGGCGAAAATAAAACGGGGGGCGAATATTTCCCTGTATACAGTAAATAAATAACAGAACAAATTGTATCGGAAAGCACAGAACATGATAAACGATAATGATGTTCAAAACACAAAGTGCACAAGATTGCAACTTGGTGCACTAAACAAATATTCTGAACTCATAACATAACGACTGATGGTGGTTAAACATTACAACTAGACAACCGATGGCACTTAACAAAGTTTTAACAACATGACAACGATTTACAACACGACAATAACATGTTCTTTGTATTCAGCTTGGCTAGGCACTAGTTGATACATATGCAAAACTTGCTTGTCTATATCTCAAGACCTCTACAGAGGTACATTTGTGCACAGCTGGTGAAGAAAATGTATTATTCTGGGCAAAGGATTTCATTTTATTTAATCAAACTGGACCAATTTGGGAACATAAATCTTTAACAGCGCTGAATCGCACTTATTAGTTAAAACTCACCGAAGTATCGATATCCTATCGTCTAATTGATCCAAATAAGCAGGGGTTCCTGTGTATTGTTCTGAGGTTCGTCAGACTACACCAGAAGAGAACTGACCTTAATGCATTTCAATTATAAGGCTTTGTATATCGCTTTGGTGTACTTAGCTGTTTTGTTTCAAGCTGGCCGTTCTATACCTCGAATTTCCATAAAATTAATATAAGGTAATTATAGTCATAGCTTTGAAATGCATTTAATATGCAAACTGTGTACTACAGTAGGGCCTAGAAATTAAATTTGGACCGAGATTTCAATGTCCAGAAGTGCGTGGTAGCGGAATATGCTAACGCGATAAACTTCCGTCATAGATTTTTGTGCAAGACACCAAACATGTACACTATGTTTTACGCTGGTGATGTCATATTTTATTTGGGAAACAAATGTTACAAATTCGTGATTTTTTTAATGTTGATAGTTTAAAACACTTTTAATTTGAGCCGGAAAAGTGCATTTGTTTTCTTAATGCTGACTTTTGTATATTCTACAATGTTCTTTAAATTGTTTCTTATTTTTTAAATTTTATTTTAATCTTTTTTATATAACAATCATTTACATTGTGCATACCTGTATTAAGAATTTACAGATGAATATAACAAAAATATCTTGGACATTTTGTACAACTGTATGGCAAAAAGGTTTTAATATATATATTAAATATATAAAATACAGCTGCCAGAATAATATCAAGAACCAAGAAGCATGATCATATCACACCGGTGCTGATTGCTCTTCATTGGTTGCCAGTGGAATTTTGAATTCAATACAAACTAGTTTTGACTGTTTTCAAGGCTTTGTAAGAGAAGTCACCGGCATACATTCAGAACCTTGTTGCTGTATATTTTTCATCAAGATCACTTCGATCAGAGAACTCGAGATTTCTGGTTAAGCCCAAGGCACGTACCAAATTTTATGGAAATCGGCGTTTCGATGTCAGTGCAGCTGAACTCTGGAACAGTCTTCCCGCAGTTTTAAGACTCGAAGAAAATCTGACCAGTTTTAAAAAGTTACTCAAGACACGTCTTTTTAAATTAGCGTTTTATAATTGACCCTTTCATCAGTTTAATTAGATCTTCAGTCTTTAATCTGTGCTGAAAATGTTTTATGAATATATATAACTGTTTAGCCTATTTTCTATATGTAAACCTCTTTTTATAGATTCATATGCCTATAATAACTCAATCAATTTTATTTGTGTATGCTCATTGTGTAGTTTTAACTTATTATGTAAAGCGCTTTAGAGAAATTTTATTATATTTAGCGCTATATAAATGTTAAAATAATAATAATCATAATAATAATATATATCTCCTGGTTTCTAATATAAAGTTAAGAATACATACATATATATTTGAATTGATTACAAATTATGACATACGCAGTGTTTTATGCAGATTTCTCCATTTTTACATCAATAACTACCATAAAGTACTATGCAATACAGTAATTGCGCAGTGAAGATATTATAATAATAATTATTGCTCATAATTTATTTGGATCAAACATGTTCATTTGTGTGTGAATTAGTAACCGATACTATTTTATGTTTAAAGGAACAAAAAAAATTACTATGACGTTGTTTTCTGAATTTCTTACTACAAATGTTCAATCGTAGAAATTACTGCAATCGGTGACCACATTCGAACACACTGATTTACACAAAGCCTCACCGTGTAGTTTTCTAGATGGTGAACTTTACACTGGAGTTTGGCGTTATTCCCGGCTATTGCTGTGACGTTAGATGGGTCCTCAAAAACAGGCTGAGTGTATACAGCCACGTCTTCTAGAGCCAACAGAACTGCAATTGAAAAAAAAAACTTAGCTCTTACGGTGACTGATGATAAAAGCGACTTGTGAAAAGTATAAAACTGTCCTTTTTATTTTTTATAATTAAAAAATTTTGATATCAACGGTGTAATATTTTGATTTACTTCGCAACATATCGAAAATACGTTACAATACAAAACAAATGGTTCTCGGGAATATTATTTATTATGCGCGCGCAGATAACGATTAAACTGAGACAATTTTTGAAATTCATACTTCCCATTGGTATTGTATCAAGCGAAGACACACTGTTTAAATATCAAAAATTTTCTTAGACTAATCGAAAGATTTCAATTTAAAAGACATTTCATTGAGCAATCTAATTTGCAACTCTGATAGAAAATATCTGAACCGTATTCCGAGGCACTGATATTAAAGCATAAGCCATGCATTCACAGACATATTGGGCTTAAAAAGGAAGAAAGAGATTGATCACACTTACAAGGGGATAAAACGTCAAACACAAGTGCCTTGTTTTCTTCGTCTATAGGAAGACTTTTAACACAAAAGGAATTTGCATGATGTGATCAATGGGCTTTTCCTGAGTACCATGAAAGCTATAATTTGTCAAAAGACAGTGTCTTTGATCACAAAAATCTTAAAGTTGTACTAACTCTGATTGCCCCATTACGAAATTGATCATCAGAAAGGACGTCATGTCATCGCATAACCGAAGATGAGGAAGAACTTTTCAATTGGCATAAAAGCGGGCATATTAACAAAATTACATGTTTCAATGGAACTAAAGCGCAAAGCGTTTTTGTTAAATAAAAAGCCTTTGCATTGCGACGTCTTCTCGCAGATGATTTAAAAAAAAAAAGGGCACGGACCTTTTACTTCCTTGCTAACAAGTTGGGGCAGATGGTATTGGTGTTTTTTGAGACATTTCCTCCAATTTAAGCCTTGTGAGGAGAACGTCCATCCTTTGTTCAGAGGGACGGAGAGACACGCTATCCTCTGATTCTTTTGGACTCAATTATCGAATCTTTTAAGAGCTTTCGTGAACTGGGAACCATTCAAAAAAATGAATACAGAAAAATATCAAAACTAAGAATACATCAAATAAAACTGAAAGATTTACAGGGAATAAAGTCTCTGTAATCTGTACTCCAGAACCGATTCATCAGCAGGAAATCGATGTACTTAACAGAATTTTCACCGTTCTTGTATCGAGAAATAAGCTCTTAATTGAAGGGAAATTTATGAAGTATTTGATTTGTCGGCAAATTACTAGACTATGGCACTTCATTACTAAATAAATATTTAGCCTGTCTATTTATTGTGAAATATTTCCACACAAACACGTGTTTTTAACGAGTTTTATTTCAGATATTGTAGTTTAATCCGCGTTTAGCTACATGCATGTACTGCTGTTTGTTAAGTTCAAGACTTAGTGAAAAATAAATACTTGCGTTATGTTTGATTGTTTTATAATCTTTCTGTTGCGGTTTTCTTTACATTCTAACAATGTTTGAAATTGAAAACGACAAACAACGACGCTTTAAGTATTTATTAATGAAATAAAAACCATTTATCTTTACGTATTTATTAATGAAGTAAGCGTGTGTGATAGTTAGGTATAGGTTTATTTAATGAAGACAATATACTTGTATGTAAACAATGATGTTTTTTTCAGAGAGGACACATATTGTAATGGCTTGGAGACTTTATCCATATCACTGTTCATGTGATGTTGATATGTTTCTTTTTATTTTTCTAAATTTGCTTTAATTAAAAAAAAATTTCCAAATTGTCAAAATCTGACAAATTGTTGCTATGAAGTATAAAAATGAATTTAAATTTACTATCTGTGCCGTTGTTTAAATAAACACCCGACATAGTGGACTATAATTTACGGTTCTTCGCCAGCGTTGAAATTTTTTCATGGACACATCAGTAATTCGGAATTTAAAGAATTGGTCGTTTATGGTTTTTGCACGCATCGAAAGTGTTCACACTTCGTCATCATTTTGGTGCACTGGGGAGCAGTATTTAGGAGGTGAAATTCTATACAGCTCGAGTTCATATGGTTGGGAAGATATTACGAAGAAAGCTTTTATTTGTTGTTTTCCTGTTAAATGAAAGATGATAGAGATTGAGCCTAACGACCCCCCTGAGAATTCTCTCTCAGAAAATCGTCACTCCAACACACACGATTTATAATTCTTGTGGATATATGGACTGCTTTATCTTTCAATGCTGAATTCAATTCATTGGGTGGTAAAATTGAACACTTTGAAAGATGGGGAAAAACATAAAGACGTTGAAAATTTTAAAATTATGGAAAATAGATGTTATTCGATTCGTCTTTAGCTGAGGAGAAATTATTGTAGCATAGTCAATAGTCATATAATTCTGTTTTTCCTTCGGTGGGAATATTCTGATTAATTACCTTTTCAATTAAAAGCCAAAGCAACAAGTCTTATAGATTTACAATTTGAAAACTACACGTATAATGTGTATATACATGTATTAAAGCTGCTTGGTCCGATTTTATATTAAATTTTGTGAACGCTTTTAAACGATGGCTATGCTAAGTATGTGTACAATAAAAATGTTTTGCAGTAGTTTTCCAGGTCAATTAAGCCATATTTCAATGAAAAAATTGATGCACAAGATTTGTTTGTAAAACAAATGACACAAGAGGGTACCATGTTATTTCGCCTCGTATTATAATTTGCCCCTGACGTCGAGGCAGATATATTGTATAACGACTTTAGCATCGCTGTAAGTAAATGTCATAATGTTTTGGCAAATCAAAAATTAACCTGTGTAAATTTTATTAACTAATAATTCGGAAGTCTGTTTTGTTTACAATCGATGCTTAACATGCAGGTTGAATAAACCTAATTGTTCGGGGGACGAAACCAATTGGCTACCTTCTCTAAACGTTCCATTGTTTTCTTGTTTGCCCAAAAAGAAATTATTTTATTTACTTTGAATATTTCTAACTTTGAAAGGAGACCGATTCTGCTGGTGTAATTAGGCAAAAGTCTACAACTTTCTAAGATATTTGGTTTGTATGGAAAATTATTCGATACTGTAATAGCAAAAAAATCGGACCATGCAGCTTTAATATTTGTACTTACATATTAGTAGGCTGTGTGAAAAATATGTTGAAATGTGTATGTAAAACAGGAAAGATACAAACACAAATATTTTATCTCCAAAACTAACCGTGTTGTAACGCTTATGGGTGTTAAATGATATATCTGTAACAGAAGGCACGCGATATTGGTAATCGACATTATATACTTGAATAAATACTTATCAATTATAGTTGATATTAATATTCTGCTGTTTGTATTGCTATAAAATAAAGGGTGTTCCTTGATCGTTGCAACAAGTCTTGCACTGCATTGATGATGAAAAAGCTATTTTCTATTTCATTACACAATATGAGATTACAGAGTTTTTTGTTTATCAGATACATAGATAGTATTATTATCTCTGATTTATGTCCAGAACGCATAAAATTTCTACATGATCGCCATTTAGAAGACACATTTATAAACACTGCTCGTATATACATGTATATATTTTTGGATATTGACATTCGGTCTTAGTTGCTACCGACGTTGACAGAAAACAGATTGCGCCTTTTCACGTGCCCACGAAGCAAGAAATGAAATAACACGCTGATGATCTAACAGGCAGGATCGTACAAAAGCACAGATTATAAGATATATTTTGTCAAACATGAATCGATCTCTTTCCTCAAGAATTTATCGCTGATTGCTCTCTGAGATTTACGAAGTCTTTCATCCTTCGTCTAAGTGTACACTTTTAATTAATTGAAAACGCAAATATGCTCGATTTATTTCATTCGGTCATAAATATGATATAATAGAGGATATGGAGGAAACGAAGCCGTGGATTTGGGTTTGATTGCCACAAATGAAGTATGTTCCACTCTAGCTGAGAAATTGAGGAACAAATCGACTTGTAGTGGGTACAGCGCGCGAATTCTGTTGATAATAAAACGTCTAGCATACATACTACACATTCGAAACAACAGAATTTTTAATACGATGACGGATCTATTGGTGATACGTGTAGATTTTAAACAGAACGAAGTTAAACAATCTTTTATTTGTTTACATTGAGTGATTACATATAAACGTATGAACTTTGTGGTGTTTTTGTATCTTATTTAAAATAATAAAGTATGGGTTTCCTAAACTTGATTTATGCATATACATCTACTACGTCCTATATCTAAACATTTTTAAAGTATGATAAAAAATATTTCTATTCTCAAAAGTTTGTAGTTTGTTTATTTGTTCAAATCCACCATTGAATTATTGCAGGATGTTCTGGGTTGCGGGATTTTGGGGGTTTTTTGGGGGTTTTTTCAGCACACTATGTATTGGGATTTCTGAACATTTTTTTAACTTTTGTAACTTTTCTTTTAAGAACATGTAAGTAATAATGAGATGTGCATTATACATGTAGCTATTGCATATTTAAAAAAAAAAAAAACTCTTCGAAATTTTATCATTAGAAATAAAATCAAACATTGAATTGTATAAAATGTGCAATCAAATCAAGTAATGAATCAATTTAAACGCACCTGTGTACACGTGGTTAGAAACCGTTAAGTTTTGTACAATAGGACAGGTGATTATAAATGCACCCTGTTATATGACATCATAAAATCAAATGCCCACACCTTGATTTGAACCAGCGACAATTGCTCGCTTGTAAAGCGCTTATAATCACTTAATCTTGTTCAAGTATGTTTATTTTCCGTTAATTCAGAGCAAAATGAAATATAAAAATAAAAATTACTAAGTTTTAAAATCAGATTTGTCTGGGAATGTATATACATTAATTTCATCCTAACAAACCCCTATTTAATCACGTGGTGATACAACAAGATGAGAGAAATGTTAGATTTGATGGTTATTGTAAGAAAAGATTGGTTGTCATTGTAGAAAGATTTAAATCAAAGTTTTCATCGAGCAGATTATCAGAAGGGTCTACCGAAACTGAACTCCCCCCAGCTTGAGATTCTTTTAACTTTAATTGAATGCTCGCATATTCACAGAATACAGTCGATTTTCTCATTGTATGAAAATTAAAGAAATTTCTTCAGCAGTCCGTGGTTTCCTCTATTTACAAAGGCAATAGAATTGAAGGAAATTTACTCCACAGAGAAAGTTTACGTAAAATATGAAATCTCCGGGGGTAAAAGCGTGCATGTGTTCATATTGATTGGGGAAGGCTGAGGGGTATGGTTCGTCCTACACATTTAATTAAAAACAATTAAAATTTATTCTTCTGGCATTACTATTATCAAATTAAGGGAAATGATTTGTAATCTCAGTTGCTTAACTGCTATGCAAAAGCTGCACCTTTCGAGAAAAAAAATCAATTTTAAGAGGGAATTATTATTAAATTTACTGTGATATATATTGTCTTTTGGATCTTGATTTTCTTTAAGGTAATTAAAAACATATGCAATTTTTATCAACCAATTTTATGAAATTATAATCTATGTAAGTTATGTATAAATATTTTGGTTGATCAAGAAGGGAGAAAAAACCTACCGAGTTTCCGTTAATTACTAGAGTAGACATATTTCCCTCAGTGTCTATCTGAATTAAAGTTATTGATTTCATTAAGATATATATTTTGTTTAGATCTTTAAAACTAAAGGTCATACGGCGACACATAACAGGGAAAAAAAATCTTGAAATTAAATAACAAATATATCTTGATGTAAATTGATTGCACGAGAAACTATTTCGAGATTCTTAAATGTCCTTACCTTTCAACAGGGAATCAAACAGCCAGATGAAGCGAGATAATTTCAGCTCTATCTTGATTTTCATCTTAATGTAATTAAAGTTAAAAAGTCAGGTCCACAAACTGCTACTTAACTCTGATAAGTTCCTTAATGAAGCTCACATATCCCTCCAAAAACCGACTCATGTTATCGCACAGACATCTGTTGAATATTAAAGTGTAATAACGAAGTTGTTTTGAAGACGCTGGGTGAATAAATCGTTTAAATCCACTAAGAATGAAAAAAAGATGAAGATGGGATCAGAGCAATCTTACTTGTACCTTTGAAATTGCACAAAATGGCTCGTCTTGGTGCATCCTATCTTAAATTCACTAAACTACTGTTCCTAAAATCTGAAAGTGTTCAACCATTGAAAAAAAAGTTTACAAGTAATGTCACTCGAGGTTGTAGCATAGAAAATTCGGAATCCAGTACGGAAACTATCTGAATATTAATAACTTATCTCCATACTCAAATAAGGAGGGTTTGTGATTGACGGTGTGAGGCACGGAACGTGACTTCTCCCTTAGATGTCAGGTAAACTCGTTTTTTACCATTGTTAACGAACCTAGTTATAATGATTTTCTTTCACCATGTCTGAGATAGCATCCAGTTGTAGGTTCAGATTTCCGTCTTCCGTGTCCCTTCAGCCACTCAGCCCTAGGTAACAGGTCTGATTATCTCACCCACTAATTACCGCGCTAAGATGCACGAGTTCTGTAGCAATCCCCTCTCAGTTCCCAAATCGATTGAACTTTTGTTTAAAAGTGTCGTAAATTATTAAATTCCACCCGTTTGAGCGGAAAATAGAGTTTTGTTCAAGAGGAATTCTAAAGAAAAAGTTTTGTTAATTTTGCACCGGTTACGTTTTTCGATACGGGCTGTTTTTCCAGTCAAATGATACGAAATGCGCCAGTAGCTGTATAAGATCTTTACCAATATCCTGTTGAGTGGAAGATGTACGAGTCGAATTTCTATTCTGTTTCCTATTCATTTATGAAACTTCTGACAAAATGCAGGCAGTAAATTAGATAAACAATGCTAAACCATGCGGATGAACTGCCCCCTGTTGGAGAACGGGGTGGTAAGCGCGCGGTTTGCTAATACGCCTTTATTGAGAGAGATACACACATTAATTCTAATGAAAGGTTTGATTAAGATATATATTGTAAAATCAATCCCGACACTTATTAATATTTCAGGATTGAACAATACAGAGGTGTAGAATGTTGCGCGGATGGATATTCACGATCTGCGAAAATGTTATATAGATTTGCATGCAGGAGCCGACTTATAAAAGGTATTTTCTGCATCGATCTGAACGGCCAATAAAAAGCCGGTCTGGACAATAGTAAAATTCAATAAAATCACAGGTTTTAGTCGCGTCCAATTTGTCAGCGATCTGCTGTAATTATGAGTCGCCGTTGAAACTAGCGAAAGGGCCCTAATTGATAATCAAATCTTCTGGTATGACAAGTACGCAACAGATGTATTGATCTCTCTCTCTCTCTCTCTCTCTCTCTCTCTCTCTCTCTCTCTCTCTCTCTCTCTCTCTCTCCGCACCCTACGTTCTCAAACAATATTGCCACTTCAGATTAAACATCTGTACTACTTCCTCAGGTGGCTCTCAGTAATAAAACAGAACTTGTGGTTTAAATTTATCAGAAGAATCCATCGGGCGTTTCCAACTCTGTAGTTGAAGCGGCTCTAACTTTTCTGTCTGCAGCGGTCAACAATCTGACAGGCCGGTTTGATTCCTTTTTCACACTTGTCGGAGTCCGGACTGATAGCATTGATTCAACAGAGAACTCAACTAATGACTCTAGATTTACCCAGCTCTTGACGGCGAGAATTTATAGAGGCTATATCACAAATAGAAATGAAGAGGCTATTTTTGTACATTAGTGTCTCGATTTACTACGACTTACATGTATATTTATCAATAGTGAAGAAAATGTTTTTGTATTCAAAGTCTGAGAAGTAGAGTCTTTCGTTGTGTTTGATTTTTTTTTAAAATCTTACATATTGGTTAAAAAGCACGGATATTTATCACTTTTTTCAACTATTCAAAATTAAGTGATGTATATATATGTTGATAGATGAAATAATGTATTCAGTCAGATTTGTTTAAAAGGAATATATAATATTATCTATAAATGTTAGCATACAGTGTTTTGGGAACATGAAAGTTTTCAAAGGTTCTACCAGTTGAAACCACCTTCAGGTGCTACTGTATGTACGGAGCCATCCAATTTCAAAATAAAATCTCCAATACCAGTGTCACCTTGGGTCAGGTTTCCTTGATCAACTAAAGAGAAACCCGATACTTTGTAATCACTGGGTCATTAATAATGAACAGTTTAATCAACAGTTGCTCTCTATGATTATTTAACTTTTGAGTAGCAATGGGATCAGTTATAAGTGATTGTGTTGTACAAAAGTTAAGGCTAAAGAATTGCGTCCAAAATTAATTTTAAGTTGAGTGGGTAGCCCTTTATTTATCATAATCTATGTGTATCGCACAAAAGTTGAAACTTTTGGGTAATGAATTGAACCTTTGAAAACTAAGTTTCAAATGAATAGATAGAGAAAGAGGGAGTTTTCCCAAATGAAACAGGATTTAAATCAATTGTTGGCCTACACAAAATAATATCAATATTGTCGAGACAATTATCATATGAATGCGTATCTTTCTGTTTACTCATCTTTGACAGAAAGCCACAAAAAGAACGTCAAACTGTATTCAAAAGCCCTCCTCTCGGCTGAAATCGACAGTATTTGGTATTGATTTTAAACTTGAAAGGGTCCTTCAATCGACTTCGATATACACATCGTTAATATTCGGAAATATTAATTCTATACAAACACTCCATCAGCCACCATCGTTTCTTTTACGTATCAAACAATGGCAGCAGGTGACAATTTTCTCGACATTGCAAAGGTATCGTGTATAAAATTGATTTAAGATCAATATAGATTTAAATTTATTTTATATTCTGTATTGATAAAGGAACAAGAAGTCTCTCGGGATATACACCGTGTTTCATTAATTGTTAAGCAAAAATTTCTTCACTTAAATGGTTAAAGTACAGCGATTCCCATTGGTCCTATTCTGTCATGTGACTGACTTAAGAATCTTCTGTGCTTGGTGATTTTCTGATGGCCATCAGTTTTTTTCTTTTTCAGATATTAGAGTAGAAAAATCCAGTCGCTCATCTTGTCAGGCCCGCTCTCGTTCTGTCTTACGGATATTTAGAACTAACGTTGTGCTCATATATAGGGACATGCGTTCGCATATTGAAACTGATAACAAATCAATTCTCAGCTTGCATGCTCTTGCTGATCCCTAACTTAAACGAGAGAACAATTTCTCCTTTAATTCGATAGTTATGTAACAGTTAATATGTTTTTATAATTTTATTTTTTTTAAATTAAATTTTGCAATATGTAACAAATAGATTCTCTGAACATCTATGATTTTCAATGTTAAATTGATCGTAATGATAATTTCACATAATTTTAAAAAAAGATGGGAGCTGTAAAAAGATTCCATAATAATTTATCGATATTTGTTAAATTTTTTATTAAGCAAATCTCTTGTAGCTATTATATTTTATATCCTTATTGTACATTGCTGAGTTTGGTTTGTTTAAACTGACTTTAATGTTTGGATGCATAATGTTCATCAAATGTTGGACATTAATGTATGCGCTTTCATGCGTTGGTGGTGAATGAACGGATGGATCAGAATTCTGTAGCTGTGCCTCTGTGGACTTGATTAAATATTTGTACTGACGAATTACGTTAATAGACTTTTTAACATGTAGTATTACGATCATTTGTTAAGTTATTGCTCAGTTATCTGACGAGTTTGATATGCATTAAGTGATGTTTGGCTTTCGTAGCTGGTGGTACATGTAGGTCAAATAATGTTTCTACGTGGTTCGGTTGACATACCGCTGTTAGACTGTTTGATATTTATCTACATGTATCCAAAAGTTGTATGGATATTCGACTTTTAGTTTTGTTGCTCGATAAAATGATAGATTGATATGCAAGGGTTTTGCATTGTTAATTAGTACATGTAGTTGCTTTTGTTATCCAGTTGTATGTTTCCATAAAAATGGTTTGTGGGTTTTTTGGTTGTAGAGAGAAATTTTTTTATTGGTGTGGATGTAAACTTTCATCAAAATGCTCACTTTTATTTGAAGATCTCATGCATAATACATGCAAAATAATGCATTAAATATATTTCTGTAAAGAAGGAACCTTTGTGTTTCAGTATAGGATCGACATTGGTACCAAAATATCTAGCTTCCCAAAATGCAACAAATAGAAATATTAATGCGAAATCTTTTTCTAAAAGAACATAATTCAAATCCTCTCAGCGATTATTAATTCGTGTAATATCAGACCTATACCGCTAAAGAAAAGAAACATGTCTCCCGCGAGATCCTAAACGCTACATATATTGTCATATAGTAGCAAATCTTACATCTTTTAATAGCCAACAGACAATTCCGTCAAATAAATGGATGAATCACCGCTTCTTTTTACACCGATATCTACATATCAAGACGTTCGAAAGAAGCAACTTAAATTTGATTGCGAAATAATCTTGTTCAATTGATATATTCTAAGTAATTTTTGACATTACCCCCAACGCTACGTATTTTAAAAGTGTCAACCAACATCAAAATTTGCTAATAAGACGTACCCAAACAGCTGTTAACGTGTTGATTTCGATACGATTAACTTAGTTTACGCTTCTTAACGTGTTGATTTCGATACGATCAACTTAGTTTACGCTTTTTATAGTTAGATAAGATTGTTGTTTTGATAAACAATTCAACGCACCGGAAGTATAACTTGTGCTTTATTTGGACGGTGAACAATTACGTTCATAGAAGGCTGTCGTTAACACAGCAGTTCTGACTCACCGTGTCCTGGATCAGATTTTGTTCGTTTTCAAGATTTCTTGTTCTAACTCTTATTAAATAATTTGGCATCTAATAGCGATAGTTGGATTTTATAGGAATGAGTTGCTAATGGTGGCAATATAGAAAATTGCAGAGCACAATGAAGTTTAATTACAATCTGTTCGATGAACAAGACAAAAACGACCCAAATTCTTGGCTATGGGTTTCAACCTAAAACGGTTCAATATTATTTTCTATTAAATTTCATCGTCGTTTTTCCGTTCACGTAATATTGTCTTGCGATTCTCAAATCGGATTCTGAGTTTAGGTTTGAATCTGATTAGAGAAAAAGACAAAATTCGATTTTTTCCTTTCCATCATTTATATGGATAAGGAACTCTACGTTGTCGTCTTGAGTAATAGTGGTATTTTAAATAAAAAAATTTAAACTTAATTTTATCAGAAAGATGACAATCTCTAAATTAACAAATATTTTTATGTACAATTCAGATTTACAGTGCATGAATGCAAATAACAATATCAGTATCAACATTTTAGTGACGTCGGAGGCAAATTGGAAGTGGGGGGGGGGGGTGGCTAGACCTTATCAGAAATCTTGTCAAGCCAAAAAAAAATATGGGCATGTTTATGTATAACTTTGCAAAGAAAGGATTTTTTGTTGGGGGACGCTAAGGCGCCCTTTACCCCCCCCCCCCACCCTTTCCGGTTCTGACGCCTGTGCATTTGAATATACATTGTATTTATTTAATTATTCAGGATTTTCTTGTAATAAAGCACGGGAGAAAAAATCTTTATATGTTGAGTTTATATATGTTAACTCTCAGTTGGGCATGTCAGATGTCATCATTACAAACAGGATCGGACTTGGAGTACAACAGTAGTACATGAAGGTCTATAAAAGCAACGATTTGCCTGGCTGTGGTTATTTTGGTTTATACGAAAATATGTTTACTAGAAGTCCTATTTTTGAAATACCAATTGTAATCTGCTTTAGAAATCAATAATTTAAAACATAAATAATGAGACCTTTTCGATATTTTCAAAGTACTTGATTGACATTTTCTAAACATGTACATTGTCCAAGAATGAATTTAATATGCTTATTTCTGGAGATTTTCAGATGTTACTTTATAATGAAACCAATTAGACTCTAGCTGGTATTCTGAAGTGAAAAAAGGCGATATGCTTAGCAATCATGCAAGTGTAAATATCTCTCTCTCTCTCTCTCACTCTCTCTCTCTCTCTCTCTCTCTCTCTCTCTCATAGTTTTTATATAAATGTTACGTAGTCATTAATTGTTGATGTTCAGTGAAATGAAGAAGTGGTTATTAAAAACGAATTTCAAAAATATAACCTCTTTGGAATCGTGTATCATCTAAATTTCAGCTTTCGTTGAGTAACATTCAATCATATATATTTCACATGAAATTGATTAAGTTTATGTTGAATTTTCATACAATATTGTTTACAGCAAAATTAGATTAACGAAAATACATGTAATATAGCTTCAAACATAGATTTCCTTTTGTGTTATGCAATCCGTGTAATTTCTTGTAAGAAAAGATTTGTTATCCCACAAAATCCCAATGTGTGGTCTTCTGACAAAGATGATGTACTCGTGAATCCCTGCAGCATACCACATCTTGCGGCAGCGTTTACTTACAGATGATATACATCGAGACCATTTACGTCTGTGACAATGTTTTGCCGTTTTATTTTGTATAGATAAATTATAAACGGTTATAAATTGAACAGTCTGCTATAAAAGAATCGACCCATATATATACTGTACTACATGCATGTATCAGTTTTTTAACATGAATACTAGCATTGCAGAGGCATATATAGTAGCAAAGATAACTCTTTTTTCAGCAGTTTATTTCACCATTTTGAAGATCAACACACACATTAATGCTTCCTTCTTTTTCAAAAAACATCAATGCTATTTCTCTTCAAGACTTGGTTTTATGATCGTTGGCTTGTAGTGAATCAATCAATTATTTATCAATTCAATGCTATTGCGTTAAATTCCCCGTTCTATAATTCCTGTTTTGGGGCAAACACTGGAACTTGCAGAGCATACTTTTTTGGCCGACGCGGTCCTGGTAAAGAGTAATTTCCAGAGCGCAGGCGTGAACTGACTTCCGTAATACAATAAGATCGGGATCAACAGGCACCTTTTGATACACTATTCCAAGTAACAGGCCCTTTCCAGAAAAGAGCGCAAAATTGACTTTTACATTGTATTTAAAATGATTAGATCTGACGCTAATTTGCCATTGTATTTTACCTTTTGACATGATTTATACAAAGAAACTAGGCCCCTTTCTTGACATTAACGATTATTTAATTGTAAAGTTGACTTCTTGTAATTTGTGTATATATGCATTGTCATCACTCTCTTCATTTCAAGAGATCAGTGGAATGGGCATATGCATGTATAAGTAGGTTTAGATTATGCCCCTTTATTATAAACAATAAATCGGAAACAGTCAATTCTGAACACGATGCAATAATTCATTTTGTTTACGCGGATGCCAAGTCTAGAGAGGATAGAAAATCTAATTAATACAATGATAAATAAATCATATAAACCTAAGGAATACATCTTCATTCTAAAGGTCACTACACTACTTATTTTTTCACCATTTTTAATAGTTTTCAAGAAAAATAACATGTCAGACATATTCTCTTTAAAGGATATTAAGACTCAGTATTATATAACAATCTAGATATAACACATCGTGTCTCGAATGTTTTTAGAGTTTTGGCATTTAACTACATGTATCTGCATTATGCGATTTTTTTATGTTTAAACCATGCATGTAAACACGAAACACTTTCAGGAAAATAATATCAGAGTTTCTGATGAATTTCAAGAGGTTTAAAATTGTCTTACTTATAAAAGTGTCGGGAATTTCTATTCCTTAATTCAATCTCTTTCAATGGGCTGTAATTACATGTGCTATGAATGCATACAAAATATGTCATTCATTTAGGGGATTTTTTTGTGGGTCTTTTTTTGGTGGGGGTATCGCAAAATAATAAATATGCGTTGTATCTTTACTTGAAATTGCAAAACTGCCGTATGGGGTATTAATTTTTGTAGGATTTTGCATTGAAGTGTTTTTCTTTTCGTGAAGAAGACTCGATGCCTACAAAATAATCTTTTATGAGTCATGATTTGATCAATAAGAACATTATTTTATTAGGCTTTTGCTGTGAACAGTAGGAACAATTGCACTTCATAGCATAAAAATACCAACTGTTAACATGCAATTAGAGTGTTTTTATTTCTAAAATAGAAATTGTAAACAATTGAATACAAATACATTCCAATTTCTCAACAAATTTTGAAAAAGGTTAAACATTTTTTAAAGACACAGTCTCTCATGTTCTTTTGTGCACTGCAGCCTGTGCTAATACAATGTGGTTAGTCTCCTTCTCTCTCTCTCTTTCATAAATAAATAAATGGAGATCATTGAGAGTCAGTTACAGTGTATATCAATCTAATAGATGAGTCTTCTAGATAGCAAACAGTTTATATTTTTTTGAACTGTAATATGCTAGTATCATGGGTAGCTTTTTGTAGTTTCAATAGTTATATTTCTTTATTTCCTTTTGTTTAAACATCATTTTCCCATACCGAAACGCAAAAATTCGTATATTTGTTAATGAGTTTCTGAGCAGTAAATTTTATCTTATAAAGCAAACAATACGGAAAGTTCACGAATCTTGATTGATTGGTGAATACATGATGCATGTTCATGCGGCTGTTCATATGTCGTACATCTAGCATGCAGGTGTTGGAGAAGCCGGTAAGTTGCCATTCACAGCGAAGTGAAGAAGACCTAGAAAATTAAATAACAGATGATTACGACGACACCGACGACGACGATGATGATGACAAGTTGAAATAGAAGCATTATATTGTCCATTATATTTTTCATTCTTTACTGAACGATTTGTTGTACCTGCCACGGCTGACTGGAACCCCGCGTTGTAATCACACGCCACCTCGTTAGTCCGGAAGTTGTCACGGGCGTCTTCGTAGTTATCGTATTGGTCCGGTCCACCCACAAGGGCGCCCTGCAGCACGTGCGGATTGGGGCCAGGACTGTTGTAATCGTTCCAGTCACAAACCTCAGGAGGATAGTCACAGGAACTATGGAAAGAGAGGTATGTAGGAGGGTAAACAAATGATACAGACAGATAAAAGATATTTCTATTATATTTTTGTACAGTGCACGTAATAAAACACATGACTAGAAAAAAATTATTTTAAAAAATCTGCAAATGTACACATTAATGAAGCATAACTTAAGGGAGTATAGGGCCTTAAGTTAGATAAACCCCGTGTAAAGTGATAAATATAGCAGATTTCCTCTAGTGCTAATTTGTTTTCTCTAGTCTGTATGTACCGTTTTGCCTTTTAATTTTTAAAGTAGTAACGCAGAGCTTGTTTTTTAAATGTAATTTTTTTCATGTACTTAATATGACAGTAAATTAAATATAGAGCAATGCATGGACATGTAAAACTAATTTTACCTTGCGCGGTGATGTGGCTTCAGAGGATAATTGGAGCCATACCCAATCACATAGCTGAAGTCATTGGCGTTATCTCCTAACATGTAGTGAATCTGCGACATTGCCCATTGCTTGTAGTTTGCTGCGTTACCTATTCCTGCATCAGCAGCCAGGAGAGCAATAAAAGCCGCATTGGCTGAAAAACCAAATAAAATACATTTATATTTCCAGTCATAGATTATTTATAAGGCAAGTTAAAAATAATTAAAGCTGCATGGTCCGGTTTTTTCGCTCTTACGGTATCAAACAATTTTCCATACAAACCAATTATCTTAGAAAGTTATATTAACACCGGCAGAATCGGTCTTCTTTCAAATTTAGAAATATTCATAAGTAAATAAAATAATTTCTTTATGAATGGGTTTATTCAATCCGCATGTTATAAATCGACTGTTAACAAACTAAACATTAGAAATATTAGTGAACAAAATGTACACCGCTTTATTTTTGATTTGACAAATTATAACCTTTATTTATAGCGAAGTCTAAGTCGTAACACAATTGCAGCCGCCTCGACATTGGGGGCGAATTTTGATATGAGGCGAAATAAAGCGGTACCTATTTATGTCGTTTGTTTTGTTTACAAATTTTATTCATCATTTTTTTCATTAACATATGGCTTAATTGACAAGGAAACTACTGCATTATCTTTTGTTACATACATACTTAGCATAACCATTGTTTAAAAGCGTTCACAAAATTTGATAGAAATCGGACCCAGCAGATTTAAGACCATTATCTGTTAAAATTCTAGTTGTTCTGTTCTCATCCTCTCCTTACCCGAGTATCTGAGGGACCCCCATTCGAGTCTCCAGGCGAGGCCACAGGGAGTGTACTGGACGCTTCCCCCGGGCATGTAGGACGTGACGAAGTTCTCTACTGCCGACTTGTACTTGGTTTCTTGGGTTATTTCATACAGGAGAATCTATAGAAGATATACAATAAACGAAAATTACAAAGATTATTTTTAACCCTCCCAAAAACCATTTAGACCTTCTTACGATCGTCATGGGAGTAAACAAGCGTTGTAAGTTATTTTTCCCTATAACAATTGTGTACCACTTGCACTTGTAATTTTTTTAATATATATCTACAAAATTATATGCATTTGTTTAACTTTACAACGTCTATCATATTCCCAAATGCATTTTCCCCACGTCTGTACTTGTGAAGCTGTTAAACTGTACAGGTTTATGTTTTGCCCAACTGAATAAGACAATTGTACTACAATAGCTAAGCAACCTTCAGGTTTCAATCAACCTCGTTTTGAATTAGCCAGCTGCCAATGAGGCTAATAAGGGTGAAAATGAAACAGGGGCGATAATTTTCGTGTAACCAGTAGGACTATTCTAAAATAAGTGACGCTGTTATATTTTAAAAACTCGATTTTTCTTTTGCTTACTTACGTCACAGAGCATCGTCTTGTCGTCCCAGTCATACGCCCATCGACCGGGGCTGTAGCTGTTGTAGAAAGTAATGGCGTCACTTCGATATCCGGTTTTGTTGGTAGCTAGATACAGAAGGGCGGCACTGACACACATTTCGTCTCTATACTCGGACGAGCTACAACGTAGGTATATATAAGTATATATCTATGTATGCTGGTATCATTCATTATAAGCGATGTATTGTAGATTAATCTACATACCTGTAGAATTTTGCTCCTTCAGGAATATAGGTATTGTATGTGCCTTGGTGTGCCTTAGCAAATGCATAAAGACTTTCTGCACTCTCTAATAGACTTGTTGAATAGGATGAGTCTGTAATATAACCAATAAATAACATGTAATGCTTTTAATTTTGAAAATCTGAAGCTTATTTTCTAGATATTATATGTTTACAAACTAACCTTCGCCCATGAAGGCCAAGGCACCTGCTGCTAATGCTGCGGCTGTCCCTCCGGCTACGTCACTTCCTGTCTTGCTGCTATTGAGGTAGTATGGCGGTCGAGAGATTGTCATGTCTTCAGGACGAGTCCAAATCGCATGATCTGTATCACCGTTTCCAACCTTGCAACAAAAGATGAGTATTTTTATTTAAAAATGTAAATTTCAGATAGGCAATGAAAATGAATTAGATTCGTTCATGCTAGATGGCATACACTATACACAATATCAATGTGTATGTGTTTGTGGTGGCTTAAGGTCTTTACTCCACGGAGACACTCTCTTACAATGACCAGGTTTAGACGTAGATAGAAGTTAATGAGCCATTTTTGCAAAGATTTCAATTATAGATATATAATTTACATGTACCTGGGCATAGTATATTTGTGCCGAATTTCGCCAGCATTTCAGGAAATAGTCTAGAGGCCACTTGATAGAGTCGTACATATGTTGAAGCTGGTTCGATGCACTGTAGGCATCTTTCCATTTGTACAAACCTACAGCCAAGTTTATGACCGAAGCCGACATTGGGAGATTAAATTTTACTGTGTCACCAGCTATGGAAAGAAAATAATCTTGTTTAACATAAAAAAAACCAACTGTATCTTTACGCAATTTTTGTCTTGAAGTTCTATCAAACTTTGTTTCATGGAATTCTCTATACATATAAACAACAGCTTACCATCGTACCATCCGCCCGTCAGATCCTCTCCATATATCCCAGAATCGCCGAGTGCCGAGTCCCCCCGCCAGTTAATACGGTGGGTAGGTGGCAGATCTCCCGATTGTTGGGCCTCGTAGAATAGGATCGACTTCTCTAGAACTAAGCCGTAGTTGTGTGCTGTGTTAGACGGGACTGTTGTTGTTCCACTAGTCGTTGTGCCTGTTGTGGTCGAGGTTGGTGAACCTGAAGTTGTTGTTGTGCTTGGAGCAGCTGTTGTTGTTGTTGTTGTTGTAGATGTTGTTGTTGTAGATGATGTTGATGAAGTAGACTGTGTTGATCCAGGAGAAATTCTACTTATACAAGAACCTTGAGGGTAGCTATTTATAGTGCCACTGTAATCGACCATGAAGTTGAATTCTAATGTGCCAGGAGATACCCAATATTTGTTGTTTAACTCGTACAACATCCCATTTAATGCATTGCTTAGGATATTCATTTTCCAGATCTAAAAGAGTAAAGCATAGAGTTAATAGATTTAAATTCATACACGTTGATGAATGACGCTTTATACTTTAAGGTGGGTGACATTTGCTTACAGTACCTCGTGCTATATGCTTTTAAGTTTTAATTACCTTTTCATCTTTGGTTCATTGTACAAAGTAAAAGCCTTAATTGTATGGCTAACGAATGCCTGAGTTACTTTCAAAAGTGTATTTATAAAAATCGATGTTAATTTTTAACGGCTGACAAATTAAGCTGTAAGTCACTGTACAAGTCTAGACGAAATGAAACACTCCATACTAAACTTTATCTTCTGTGCATTCAAAAGTTTTCTTAAGATAAGTAATTCACGTATCCGGTTTCAGAATTCATCCTTTATCTTAATATGTCTTTCATGAATTTTGACATTCAGTTTAAGTGCATGTTTCCGGATATGTAAGTAAACAGGATACTTTAATTCATAAAGCATGAATGTACTTCACTCGTTAATAACTCACGTTTTTTTCTCTAAAGTTGATATTAAAGAAGATGGGCAAATTAAATTGCGTAAATTACTACCCCATTAGTTTTAGTTTAATTGAAAAATACAATTTCAATATCTTTAATTATTTGATGATGAAAGTTGAATGTAAAAACAACGTTTAAAAATATTGTCGAAGGGAGATTCGTCGAACGGGATTTTTGTTAAGAAGCATGAAAGAGAAAAGTTTTCCTTGGGTTTGAGCCCTCTACCTTCTCCCTAAATTTAAATATTCGCTGCATCTGCTTTGTTTGATGATTTTTTACACTATTGAAATACCCCCTTTGCAACCAAAAGATACAGGTTTAAATTGATGCATCTTGCATTAATTTAAAGCCCAATTTAAACAATAAAAGGCCTTCTTTATGAGGACTTAACCGTTCGCACATTAAGTTATAAATTGATACTTTGATTGAATCATTGGGAATCGCACTATGCTTTTCTTGATTAGAAGCAGTTCTTTTTTTATTACCATTCAACCTTTTAAAAATATATAACATAGACATATTCTACAAATATATTCGGCTATAAAAATAAAACGCTAACAATTTGTATTTTGCTAAAGTATGTAAGCATTACATCTTTGAAAATGAAATTGTCGTGAATATTCATGTTTTAATAATAATTGTATAATTATTTTTTATAATTTTTTTTGTAGGTTTTTAACCCGATATATTGCCGATTTTTTTCTATTGTTTCTAAAATAATATCATTATTATTATATCAAAAATTGCGTTACATTTACCTGTAGATTGGAGGTTTCCTGGTTAAATATCAGATCAACAGGAAGTGTACCGATTGCCCAGGTGGCGCTGATTTCAAAGGTACATTTTCCCTTAAATGTCCAGGACGAACCCCCTCCCCACGGCCCCTCTACCTTTACAACGGGCACCTGGTATACGTCATTTCCTGCGGTGGATTGTGACGTAGAACTGGTGGGCGAGCTTGTGGTTGGTGCTGGTGTTACAGTAGTTGTTGTAGTTGGTGCTTTTGTTGTTGTTGTTGTTGTCGTCGTCGATGTTGTCTGTGTTGATGTCAGGCTGGTGACACAAATGCCATATGGAATGTTGTTCGAGGTGTACTTCAAGATGAAGCCCACCCGCTCTACCCCTTGGTGTATTTCGTGTTTATTATACATATAGTATTCTGTACCGTCAGAGTTAACTGTTGATATATCTAGCTTCCAAATCTATTAAAAATGTGAATTAGGTACATATATATTGAAACTTATTGTAAACGTCCTTAGCATATCCACTCATTAAATTATTGATAATCTTATCTGCCGTTTGAATCTTGCTTACTTGAATGCTTTCCGATGGCGTATCAAGTAAAAGGTCAACGGTTACTCCACCAGTTGGGTACGATTTGTCAATGGGAAGATCACAGTAGCCTTGAAAATAATGGAACGGTCCGTCCCACCAATCGGTTGAAGGCTGCACGGTCGTGTTATAGGCTGAGGTCCTGTAGGCTGCCACAGCCAGGACCAGTAGGACGAAGTACCTAGAAAAACAAAACAAAGGATGACTCCATGTTGTTACGTGCCCAGGAAAAAAAAGGTTTTAGTATGAATTAGAAATAAAGTTGGTTAGACCATAAAATTGTGTTGTCATATCTGGCACGTTTTATTGTTTTGAAAGTTTGGGGAGGGGATGGGCCTACACTAATATCTTAACAAAGCAATTTAAAAAAAGAACGATAACTTTAATATTATATTCAAAATCTTAATCCTTGGTGGGAAGACATCATTATCTTAAGATTTTGTCTTTATTTGAAATTTTCTTAGAAAAAAGTTAGATGGAGAATGTTCGGTCAAATTCAATTTTCTCTTTTGACATTTTAAGGAAAAATGCATGTATGTTTTATAAAGTGGGAGGGGATCTGGCCCCTGTTACTTCATGCCTGCATTTAGTCTTTCGCAGACGTCCATGCTAATTTTAAATATCGACAATTAAAAAAAAATTCTCATAAATTCAAGTCCTCTAAAACTTATTGCTGTATCTTATTTATAACGATATACGTGTATTCTTTTAAAATTAAGCTAATCCCTTATTTTAATCTAACGAAATAGGTTAATTAATCATTTATGGTACAGTCTATTACTTACTTTGACATGCTGGATTCTCACAGCTTCTCTTTCAGTTCAGGCCTGCTCACCAGTAAATGTCGATTAAATTTAAAATCTGTAATATATCTGATCTCTGTTTACCCTCAAATGGGTCCTTTTACCTACTAGGCACCTTTATATATAGTATACGGTTGTTTACTTCATTTAAAGTCATTCAAAATGATAAACATCTAATTGGGTTTACTGGATCTGCGTCATCAATATGGTTAATTATCATCAGAAACCAATGTATTAAAGAGAAAATATGTATTTTGAAACCATAATTATGATTCTTTTTTTAAACTGAATAATTGCTGAAACGTGTCAGTTTGAAGCCAACATCAAAAAACTTTAATTTTTGCTTTTCAGTTTCTGTGGTTTCTGTTAGGCTTTGGTTTTTTCATGTGATAAATCGGGTAAGACAAAGTATACACGAAGTCTTTGTTGTGGAGCGAGAATTTTGTAGTAAACAACACCAAGATTCTGGTAAACAATTTGAATCACGATGTAGCAATAGGAAAGACCATTTAATCATCAGTTTTTTTTATTGTTGTTTTGTAAGCAAATGACATAACTATCAACCAAAGGATTGAGAATTTAGTACGACAACCACATATGATATATGCATATGGTGGTGCTACCTGCCTATAAAATGGATATATCAGTAAGCGAATCTCAAAATTTCCACTATTAAAGGAAACATTTTTTATTTTTTGTAGGAAACATTGTGTATCAAGTTATTCACAAGATGTATCATTTGTTTGGGAACGGTTTTCTTGATTTTGTAAAATGGTTTGTTATTAAAATTCATAAAACAAAGCATATTCTGCGAAAGGTTTGCGACTATCATTTCTGTGACATCAATGATAAAAACCTAAAATCGACATATATATAGCAACGTGTATATCTTGTTTCTTAGGGAAAACTGTTGTAATGGGTATTGATGTAGCCAATCTAATTGAAATTAGACATGTCAAATCACGTTTTTAAAAAATACGCCATACGAGACTCTGACCTTGTGAAGCTTACCTTAAGGGGAATGTGCGGCCATCTTGTACATTTGAGGATAAGAATGTAAACATTTCTTGAACTGGCTTGTTACTGCCCAAAACTGGGCAAATATGTTGCCAAAAGATATAAAAGCAATAAATATGAAGTCCTACATGTCATTTTGTTTGAAAAATATGCAAGAAAATCATCGACACGAATTCCAGAATACACGCATGTACCTCATGTATCATTGTATGAATGGTTAGTGATGGTGCATATACATGTATATACATGTAGGAATAATTTGTGTTATATCTAGTTATCGTATGATTCATATTTAAGTTGTATTGTCGGAATGCGTTACATAGTTTACAGTAATTGTTTATAGACAATTTCTAGACGTATATGTCAAATATGTACATGTCCCAGATTTGACTTTATTTATTTAATTAAAGAGATAATAATAAAAGGTCTGATTGTCCTTTACAAAAATCCAGATTCTTAATTTTAATTTAAAAGACTCTAAAGTTTTGAGTCTGAATCATGCACGACTGTTACTTTCGTTGAATTTAACGACCTTGTTTATAAAAAGCAGTAAATGCTGGGGGGGGGGGGGTTCATTAGCTTATCATCTTGAGATGAAGTTATGACATTTTGTTGGACCATAAGACTTCATTTAGTCTTGATCTAAATAAAATCGGACGATTGTGCACACTCTTGATTAGACATGGGACTTACGGTATAGACGTCTGTATCTTTTTTATCTTTCCTATGTCTGCGTTTATGGGTTTTGTCAATCTATTTGCAAATAATAGATAGGGATAATTTAGATACTTTTGAATCATTTAAATGATAAAACTTAAATCTAAAAACAATACCAGTTTTATGAATGTATAATGCAAAAAATGTGCACATAGTTTCAAAATTTATATATATGTAACACTCGTGTATTTCTTATAACTATCGTTTAATGTGTTCTGGTAATGATCAATGGCATATTCTTCCTTAAAGCTTTTTAGAGGAGTTTTGAGGGTTGTACGTGTTCAGAAATAATAGCAATGTTTCTATGTTGCAGTAGTTAAGCAATTTAAACTTTTTAAAATTAATAAAAGATGTGCATTTTTAAATGACCTTTATTTCTTTTTCAGATTTGAAAGTAGAATAACAAGCATTTATTTCCAATCAAGCAGTAAAATGTAGCTCAAATTCGTGCCACGTTAACAAATTTTTGCAAAGTTGTCAATTTTACAGGTCATTAAAATGTCGCTGGGGCATATTTTATTTGTTTATCGTGGTTGAAATTTTTATCCACCATTGAATCTCTTATGTTTACATACATGTACCTACTGTATGGTAAATAAAGGTTATTCACTTATTTTCCTTAGGCTAGAGTTGTCAACCGTAGATCAGACTAAAGACTCTAAATGACACGGTACTGTTGAGTAGCTGGATGACGGGGTCGATCCGCCATTGAAAAATATAGAGCAAACTGCAATATCATATATATATGTAATTCATTATATAATGTGTATTCTCAAGTATCATGAACACGAGAGAAAAGTAAGGGAAAACTTGATTTTTATGTATTTTCTCCTAGTTGAAAAGGCAACTAAAAAAATGTAACTAAAATGTTAATTGATCAAGAAATAATCCAAACTTTATAACACCCATTAACAAACATATATCATATATATTTGAATTAACTTTATCACTTTATAAGCTAAACAATGCTAAATTACGCTTTCGGTCAATGTTTAAAAAACGAGTATGTTCATAGATGGACAAAATGGATTGATCGACGATTGGCTTTATCAGGGGCTGCAATTCTGAGAAAAATGGGAGAAAATATTGAATAGATCCGATGTTAATATTTTGAAATGAAAATATAAAAGCTAAATTTTTCAGTACTTTTCTATAGAGCAATCGGTATATATATACATTTTATAGAGACAACAGTTTTTCTTTTTTGATTAAGTAAATTTTTGGATCCAGATAAGAATGGACGAAAGCGGCTGAATAACTTTCCTTCTGACTTTTTAAGCATTTAGGATGATTTTTGTTGGTTTAAGAAGAAAAAAAAAACAAGTGATGACTTAGATCTCGTCTTATTATTATCCTCATTGATATTAGCTGCAGGTCTGTAGCTCCTGGTCTGAAAAAAAATCGTCCATCCGAATTTTTTCAGACCGGGAGCTACAGACCTGCAGCTACATTGATATGTACATGTTTAAATTTCAGTGTCTTTTTGTGCGATAACGCTACTAATTAATTTTGTAACATGTATACGCATGCCCATGACGCTATATTTTTTTCTCATGATAAAAAATATATAAGGCTTACTTAATAAAAACACCTTGTGTGTTATTAGGTAGGCAGTAGGCCTGTATGTATATCTTTTTATGATGAGACAAAAATATATAAAGCCGGGTGCCTTTGCATGCAATGCCTAATACATTTCATCGATGACCATTTTTTATATTTTTAAATCGTATTATTACTGAAAATTATACACGTACATAATAATGTAATAAGAAATCACCTCATAATACTCTAAGAATCATGCCTTATTACTTAATTCAACAGCTAGTAAAACAGACTAATTTTAAACTTAGTATCGTTCTTTATTTATTATGAGATGATCGGGTCGTTGTCGAACATTATCATCATTGCTGGTATTGTTCTTATATACATCTAGCAAGCAGGTGTTGGAGCAGCTGGCAAGTTACCATTCACAGCGAAGTGAAGAAGACCTGGAAAATTATGAAACAATATGATTACAATGATGGTTATGATTATAGCTGTGAAAATAGCATCGTGTTGTACATTTTATAAATGTACTTCTGTATTTTTCGTTCAATGTTGTACGTGTTTCATTACCTGCCACGGCCGACTGGAACCCCGCGTTGTAATCACACGCCACCTCGTTAGTCCGGAAGTTGTCACGGGCGTCTTCGTAGTTATCATACTGGTCCGGTCCACCCACAAGGGCGCCCTGCAGCACGTGCGGATTAGGGTCTGGGCTGTTGTAATCGTTCCAGTCACAAACTGCAGGCGGGCTGTCGCAGGAACTGCCGAAATGAAAAAGAATTGATTTATCTACACCCATTACTTTAAACACCTTAAACAACTTGAAGTACACTTGGTTATTGATAGGAATTCTCATGTATACAAATATTTCAACTTTAATTATCTTTTTCAAACTTTCTTTTATTATATATACAGGCGCATAGCGTAAGGGGAAAAGGACTCACTTTCCATTTCTTAGCAAATCGACTTTTTAATTATTATTTTTTTTTTTTTGCTTTTAAGACTTTAGAGGCAAGTAAGCCCCCCCCCCCTTTTTTTTTAAGAAAACGATGTTTAGCGCTTATTTTTTGTTGGTTTTCTAAAAAAAAAAAAAGAATCTGGGCAACAATCGTCTCACAACTGCCAATTTTTTCAAATTCATTAAATCGGTCAAATAATGGGTACATTTCGGTTAACCTTCCACGACTTTATTTACCTTGCGCGGTGATGTGGTTTCAGAGGGTACTTGGAGCCATACCCAATCACATAGCTGAAAGCATCGGCGTTATCTCCTAACATGTAGTGAATCTGCGACATTGCCCATTGCTTGTAGTTTGCTGTGTTACCTATCCCTGCATCAGCAGCCAGGAGAGCAATAAAAGCCGCATTGGCTGAAAAAAAATCAAATTACATTTACAACCGTCAGAAAAATGTATACCAAGTAGAAACATTTGTTGATATTGCTTTTAATCTGTTTTCATCCTGTCTGCTCCTTACCTGAATATCTAAGGGACCCCCATTCGAGTCTCCAGGCGAGGCCACAGGGGGTGTACTGGACGCTACCCCCGGGCATGTAGGACGTGACGAAGTTCTCTACTGCCGACTTGTACTTGGTTTCTTGGGTTATTTCATACAGAAGAACCTATACAGAAAATACATCAATAAAAAGAGATGATTGAGGTTTGTTACCTCTTCATAAAATATTACATTCATTTTCCACTGCGTAAAACTAGTCAGTGATAATATATATATAGTGCCTGTTTGGGAGGGTAACTTTTGAAATTGACACCCCAAGACAACCATTGTCAACCGACGCGAAGCGGAGGTTGACAAAGGTTTTTGAGGGGTGTCAATTTCAACAGTTACCCTCCCAAACAGGCACTATTTATTTCATTATACTGAATGTCTAAATTTTAAAGAAAATTTTACTGCTTTTATATAAAAATGAAATGAATTCCACGGCGAACCGTACGCGCATGTAACAATTTGTTGTGTTACCCGTTGCCAAGTGCGTTGCTAACGCTGAGGGTAATAGAACGGATTGCCAACTGCGTCTAAACCAATCAGATTTCAGTATTTAACATGAAAGTATATTAAATGAATTTACAAGCTGTACACATATATTTCGCTGTAGATGTGTATAGTTTATTTGACGACCGTTTAAATGTTCAAAATTTGCATATTTCTATACATGCTATATTTCACAAAATCATGTTTATTGGGTCATCAGTTTATTTATGATATCTCTCCTGGAAGGTTTGAAACTTGCATCAAAAACACAATTAAAATATATTACAGACTTCAGTACTACTTACGTCACAGAGCATCGTCTTGTCGTCCCAGTCATACGCCCATCGACCGGGGCTGTAGCTGTTGTAGAAGGTAATGGCGTCACTTCGGTATCCGGTTTTGTTGGTAGCTAGATACAGGAGGCTGGCACTGACACACATTTCGTCTCTATACTCGGACGAGCTACAACACCAAATGTAGCCTTATATTTTTGTGAATCAGCTTTCTCAGACCTGGCTATGTTCAGTATCATCTGGTACATACCTGTAGAATTTTGCTCCTTCAGGAATATCGGTATTGTATGTGCCTTGATGTGCCTTAGCAAATGCATAGAGACTCTCTGCACTCTCCAAAAGTTTTGATGAATAGGACGAGTCTGTCATTTAAAACGAAAAATAAACGGTTCACGTTGAAGATTTCATTTTAGAAAATAGGGCCGTTTTATTGTTTTCAATTCCATAATTATACAAGAATACAACTAACCTTCGCTCAAAAAAGCCAAAGCGCCTGCCGCTAATGCCGCAGCCGTCCCTCCGGCTACGTCACTTCCTCTCTTGCTGCTGTCAAGGTAGTATGGCGGTCGAGATATTGTGATGTCTTCAGGACGAGTCCAAATCGCGTGATCTGTATCACCATTTCCAACCTTTGTGCAACATGTAAGTATAACTTAAGATGATGGTCGATATGGATCTAGATGGCGTGATTTTTCACCACTTTTACAGGAATTTACAAATTAGAGGTATTTATACATGTAAGGTACAAATATTAAGATTTTAAAATAAAAACATTGCTCCTTAACAAATTTACGACCAAGTTTTTAAGTTAGTTACTGTAACTGATTTAAATTGTGAAGATAACGAAATATTAATTTAAATTATTTAATGATTTATTAATATCAAACGACCAGTTTAAGAAGGTTAAGATATCTGAGGAGACAATCAGACACCAACTCAAAGATTTATCAATATACAAAAAAGACTTACCTGCGCGTAATATATTTGAGCCGAATTTTGCCAGCATTTCAGGAAATAGTCCAGAGGCCACTTGATAGAGTCGTACATATGCTGAAGCTGGTTCGATGCACTGTAGGCGTCCCTCCATTTGTACAAACCGACAGCCAAGTTTATAACCGAAGCTGACATCGGGAGATTAAATTTCACTCCATCACCAGCTACAAATTTATATCATAATGCTATTATACATTTTAGTTATGCTAAATTGTTACCTTTGAAATTTTCAAACAGTTTTTGAATAAGTTCATTTCAATTTCTTTTATTTTCCTTCTTTTTGGGAAGGTCTGTTCATCTTCGTCGTATCTTACCATCGTACCACCCGCCCGTCAGATCCTCTCCATATATCCCAGAATCCCCCAGTGCCGAGTCCCCCCGCCAGTTTATACGGTGGGTAGGGGGCAGATCTCCCGATTGTTGGGCCTCGTAGAATAGGATCGACTTCTCTAGAACTAGGCCGTAGTTGTGTGCTGTGTTAGATGGGACTGGTGTTGTTTCACCAAGGGTTCCACCGGTTGTTGTACTTTGGGCACCTGTTGTGCTTGATGCCGCTTTTGTTGTTGTTGTGCTTGGTTGAGCAGTTGTTGTTTTGCTCGGTGAAGCCGTTGTGGCTGTAGATGTGAATGACGTAGGTTGGGTTGATCCAGGCGTAATTTTACCTACATGTATACAAAAACCCTGAGGATAGCTATTTATAGTGCCACTGTAATTGACGATAAAGGTGATTTCTAGTTGGCCTGGAGATACCCGGTGTTCATTGGTCAATTCATACAGCATTCCGTTCAAAGAAGAACTCAGAACGGTCATTTTCCAGATCTGAAAGGATTTAATGTTAATTTAATATTTACAATTAAGAGTTTCTATCATTTAAAATACAATCTAAAGTTTAAAATATATTTTAGCAGGTGCTGTTTTAATGAGCAGGTAAGAATTTCCGTGTTCCGATTTTGAAATGGAATCAAAGACCTAATAAAAAAATTAATCTAAATTTTAATCTATTATATTCAGAAAATTTGTTATCGTTGCATTGTAAACGACGAAGGGAACATCAACTTTTATTACATATATTTAATACTCTACATTTCATACTCTACATCTTCAAACAGATATATACTCAAATCAGATTGACCTTTTCAAAGTTTGTCGCCATATTACTATTTCTTTTATCATTATTTTAAGTAAACGTAAATACCTGTAAAAATTACTGAAGAGTTGAAGATATCCACAGAATTTACAAGAATAAGATTCTCATGCATTTATGTTACTGTTGAATTCTTAAATGGTCCGATTGTTTCTTAACTAATGGGAATCAGTGATCACTTGTAAAAGTTAATAATACTTAAATTGTGAATTATAAAGAAGGGTCATAAAAAGAAACTCGTCACCTGTAGGTTGGAGGTTTCCTGGTCAAATATCAGGTCAACAGGAAGTGTGGCAGGTGTCCAGGTGTCGCTGATCTTCAAGGTACACCTTCCCTTAAACGTCCAAGATGACCCTCCTCCCCACGGCTCCTGTACCTTAACAACGGGTACCTGGTATACGTCATTTCCTGTGGACTGTGACGTAGAAATGGCGGGAGAGCTAGTTGTAGGTTTTGGGGTTGTTGGTGTAGGCGTTGAGGGCGCTTTGGTTGTTTTGGGCGAAGGAAGATTGGTGAAACACATTCCGGTAGGAATTTGCTGAGATGTGTATTTTAGGATGAAATCGGCTCTCTCCACGCCTTTGTGTATTTCATATTTATTTCGCATTAGGTATTCCGTACCATCGCAATTCTTCTTAATTACTTTTAATTTCCAAATCTATAAATCAAACAAAACAAAATAATCCATCTACATTTATGCATGGAGTAATTATCGAATGAATCTTTTCATATTTCAAAACCTAAATTAATATTCAAATGAATATAGACCTACGTGAGTAATTAAAATTATGCAATAATGCGTATACATGTACATGTACCTACTTTTAGTGTTGTCAAATCGGTTGAAAAATAATCGATTAATCGACGGAATCGTTTGTTCCTTACCAACTGATGATCGGCCAATAATCGAATCGAAAACAAATTACTTGATATTCATTAAAATGGGGTACTAAATTTTATGCTATGGTTTAATTTAAAATATATAAGTGCTATTTGCGATTACTTTTTAAAGCTTACAACACGTATGCCGTATTTTTATTAATTAAAGTGTTGCACATCTTTTGAGATTGAATAAAACACCCCGTTTACAACAGTTTTCATTTCATTAAATACAAAATAATTAACAAAATGATATATATAATATTAATGTAATAAACCGATTGTAATCAATTATGAAATCTTAAATTGTTTATCGTAAATCGACAACCTTTTAAACTGATCATCGATTAAAATTCGATGATCGCGACAACGCTACTTACTTGAATGCTTTCAGATGGAGTATCAAGGACTAGATTGACTTTGACTCTTCTCATTCGGTATTTTTTGTCAATCGGAAGATCACAGTATCCATGGAAATAGTGATATTTCCCGTCCCACCAGTCGGTCAGTCTCTGAACGGGCGTGTTGTAGGCGGCCGAGGCCCTATAGGCTGATACAGCCAGAACCAAGAAGACGACGTACCTACACGATAGAGGTAGTTAATTCATCGAGAGACAATTACTTTACAGACATAATAATCAAAATACGAAGCTACTGTAAAACCCAAGAGAATTTGATCGAACCTTGAAAACTAAAATTCATTTTTGCTCACGTTTAAGATAAATTAATGTAATTGGATTTATTTTTCTTCTGGTCTATATCATGATAATTTTTTGGTATACTTTGAATTAATTTTACAATTATTCTTTCATAGAATATTTAGAATTTTAGTTCGATGAGTACATATATTTTTTTTAATGAAGTAAACAACTTACTTTGACATCTTTGATACAGTTATTCAGTTTCTTTCGTAGACTAGCTGGGTATTTGTGTTATATCTTGATCCTCCGCTGAATTAGGACTTTAATAGCGAAAACGACCAGATCAAAATTAAAATCTAAGTGACCATTAAAACGGTATTTATAGACAGGGTTGTTTATTTAATTTCACGTCATTTAAAATGCCTTCTTGGGACCGCGCGTCATCATAACATCGGATTGCCTTCAGAAATATGTTATCAAACTTTAAGATTACCTTGCAAAAATGTTCATGTAGAGTTCATAGCATAAAGCATAACAGATGAAAATTGCTGATTTATAGACGTCAATTTTCTTTTCTTCTGTTGGCTATTTTCATAGCCCACCCTAGTGTTGATTATTTACGCCCGTTCTCTTTGCCCTCCATCCTTTCGTTATAGCAGCGTCTATTGTTTTCTTGGCTATACTGCTTGCTGATATCCAGAGCTCCCAACGTTTCTTGTTGTCATTTTGAATGTACCAATTTTAAAGAGTTAAACAGATTTGTCTACTATTATCTTATTATATATTTTGTTATTTAAGAGATCACTCGATTATATATTATTATTATATTATATAATATATATATTATTATGAGTGGTCTTCAATCTCAAACATTTTGTTATTAATATCCATGATGAAATATAATTACATTTACATGTACATGTATTAACACCCCCCCCCCCTCCCAATGTTGTACTTGTGCATTGCTTGCATGAGCTTAATTAAGTTTGTACGTAGGTTTTGCTACTTTAGTTATCTTTTTTGTAATGAGGCGAAATAAAATGAAGTTATCGGAATCTTTCACTTCCAGAGTGTCTTTATCAATTTATAGCTTAATTGCCTCGTAACCATACTAAAATACATGTACTATAAGTAATATTTTTCCTGAAAAGTTATAAAATCCCCAAACCGAAAATGACGTTATTACATGTACATTGGACTATTTATTTGTAATCTTTGGATCAAATCTGGCTGCAGACTACACTTATGCATGGCATGCAAAATTCACAAAAATGAGTTAATCATAACTTCACAGTCGATAAATTAGGTTAAACGGTTGTAAACTATAGTATACGGACAGAAAACTATAGTTAACGACGATAATCTATATTTCACATCTGTAAACCATAGTTAACGCGATCATCTACATGTATGTTTCAGAAGTGTAAACTATTATTATAATTATCAGTGGAAACAACCATTTGCGATTGCAAAACATAGTTTATCTGATAAATATAGTTTTACGATTGTGAAACTATGATTCACAGGTCTTAACTATACTTAACGAATGTAAATTATAGTTTACAGATGTGAATCTTTATTTATCAGCAAATTCTATCGTTAACATTATTTGCATACAGATTAACTTAGATTATCATTCGTAAACTATAGTTTACAACCATTAAATATGTTTTGCAGATAAAGTATAGTTAATGGACCGTTAATTATAGTTATCGAATCGTAACGGTTCGTAAACTATAGCTAACAATAAACTATTGTAAACTATAGTTAAGCGTTCGTAAACTATAGTTAACAGTCGATAAACCTAGTTTATCATCTGTAAAACTTTATATTTAACGTCGCTAAACTATTTTTCACATCTGTTAACAATAGTTAACGCGATCATCTATGTTTCAGAAATGTAAACTATAATTATCACTGAATATAACCATTTGCGATTACAAAACATAATTTAACTGATAAATATAGTTACAGGATCGCGAAACTATGATTAACAATTCTTACATGTAGCTATACTTAACGAATGTAAATTATAGTTTACAGATGTGAATCTATATTAATCAGCAAAATCTATTGTTAACGTTATTTGCAGACAGATAAACTATGATTATCATTCGTAAACTATTGTTTACAACAGTTAAATATAGTTTTACAGATGAAAACTATTGTTAACGAATCGTTAACTATGGTTTGTGGTTCGTAAACTGTTTAACAGTAGTTAACAGTCGATAAACCTAATTTATCAAATATGAAACTATGTTTAGTTCATTTTTGTGAAATTGGCGTACCATACTTATGACCCAGATACATAAAGAGGTTAACTTTTATAATTTCAAGTTAAAAGATGTTTTGTTTTTTAATATTGTTTGTTTGTTTTGGGGGTTTATTTCTTTTCTTTTCTTTTTTTTCCTTTTTTTGGTGGAGGGAGGGTTCTGTTCGAACGATGGGGATTGACTAAATGGAAAATGTATGACCTTGGTAGGCTTCGTGATAAAATAATGTAGACCACTGCGGTTTTCAGGTACCAACGAAGTGAAAATTTTAATATTACTTATATATTGTCCATTTCATGTTTTTACGCTTGAAGAGGTAGAGTGAATCTTAAAATAACAAATACAGTGATGGTAATTTTGGAAGGCTCTTTGGTGTAAGTGGAGCATGAACCCTCGACCTTTTAAAGTAGGATAATTTTCATTATCAATAGATATATTCATAAATGCTATGCACAAGAATTTTATCATTTTTCAGTTTCCAGTGAGTAGGTGTTGTGTTTTTGTTTTATGGCAATATGGTTTACCATAATATATTTAAATGTATTGTGAACATGAGGCACAATCACAGTCCAAAGCGAACAATGTTTTTTTTTTCCTTTAAGTTTGTAAAAGTCTATAAAAAAGTTAATGTAAAGTTACTAAATGGTAATGTCATGTAGATTTAATAACTGATATTGGTAATAATTTTGACAAGTAAAACCTTCAGTTTTGTTAAATTTATTCATAAAATAAATTCCACCCACAAAATTGTCGCATTTATTCATTTGTATACTAAAATTAATAAATTAAACTAACTGAACATACTACTTTTAAAAAATATATGCTTACGTTTTCCAAATTTTTGGACGTCAATATTTCTATTTTCTGTTGGCTATTTTCATAGATCACCCTAGCGTTAATTATTTGCTCATATTCTCTTGTCCCTCCATCCTTCTATACGCTATAGCAGCGTCTACTCTTTTCTTGGCTATATTCCTTGCTGATATCCTAATCTACCAACTTTTCTTGTTGTAATTTTGCATGTATCAATTTTAAAGAGTTAAAAATAGATTTGTTTATCATTTCTTAATATATATGATTTTTTTGTTAATTATTTAAGAGACTTGATTATGTATGATGATGAATATGGGTGGTCTCAATTTAAAACATTTTGTTGTATACATGATGAAATATTACATCTACATGTACACTGTATTTATACACCTTTCCACTGTTGTCCTTGTGCATTGCTTGCATGTTTGTGTGTAGGTATTTTGCTACTTTAGTTATCTTTTTGTAATGAGGCGAAATAAAAGGATTTTATCAGATTTTTTCACTTTTAGAGTAGCTATATCTAAGCTATTTATAGTTTAATTGCTTCATGATCATACCAGAGACATAAATAACAGAGATTGGCAGCTGATCGAAATCTCGCGAAATATCGCGGTCCCTATTGTAAAGTATTTCCAGTTTAAATCAGGATATCTTTCTAATAAACAATTATATCGAAATATAAACAGCTAAAACCTATTAACAAAACATTCAAAATATAAATTTTCATGAGTTTATGTCTAATAAACAATATTAAAACAGGACATTTAGGAGGCAGTTGGCTACCCATCGTCCGATATTTCGCCGATGTTTTATAGCTGGCCAATGTTTTTTTTCTATATATTAATCTTATTTTTTCAATTTTTTGTTTCAAAAAGGTCTAAAACCTATGCACATTTTTCATAAAAACAATATACTATTGGTTTTAGATTATACATGTATCTCAGTTTACTAATAAGTAGTTCTCAAAGTGAGGTTGGTCCCGTAACATTTTTCAACAACAAAACACGCTAATGGCGGAGTTGCCTATCTCTGTTATTGTGTCTCTGATCATACTGAAATATTAGGAGTGATATTTTTTCTGAAAAATTATAAAAACCCCAAACCGGAAATGACGCTATTACAGATACATGTTCATCTTTTTTTTCATTGACTGGATCAAATCTGGCCGGAGATGACACTTCTGACCCAGATACATAAACAGTTTAACTTTTATAATATCAAATGAAAAATTGTTGGTTTTTTATTATTGTTTTGGGGTTTTTTTTCTTTTCTGTTGGACCGACGGGGATTGACTGAAAGGAAAAAAAATATGGTTGGTTTTGTGATAAAATAATGTAGACCAGTACGGTTTTCACGTACTGACCAAGTGAATATCATAATTAATAGTTATACACATGTATATTTATATATATACTGTTCATTTCATGTTTTTACGCTTGAAGAAGTAGGGTGATTCTTAAAATAACAAATACAGTGATGATTATTTTGGAAGGCTCTTTGACGTAAGTGGAGCATGAACCCTCGACCGTTTAAAGTACGATAGTTTTCATTATCATTAGATTCATTCAAAAATGCTATGCTTGGGAATATTTGAATTTCTTGTTTCCAGTGAGTAGGTGTTGTGTTGTGTTGTGAAAATTATATAAATATAAGTAATAAGGAATCATGCTTTGAATATTATTAGGTGAAATACGGTCAAATACGGTCGGGGTGATCAAATCTATCATAAAGTCATTCGTGCCTAATGAATTTGATCACTCCCGACCGTATTTGATCACCTCATAATACTAAAGGAATGATTTCTTATTCCTTAAAAAATCGAACACATTGGTCCCAGAGAGAGAGAGAGAGAGAGAGAGAGAGAGAGAGAGAGAGAGAGAGAGAGAGAGAGAGAGATTTTACATGTTTCCAGTATTTATATCACTTTTATTGTTCAACATCATTAAAAGGACAGATTATAACAGATCGTACTTTTTACCGTTGAACATATCACTGTATTGTGAAGCTTATTTTTGTGTTGTTGTTGTTGTATTGAATGTTTAATATGTTTACAAGCATTTCATATAATTATGTTAGAAGGATTAAACAAAAGGTTTTTTTTAAAAGTCCGGTATCCCAGCCACTTTATTGTAATTGATGATGTTTCAATATTTTGCGTCATTTTCAATAAACGACAATGTTGGTTGTAATTTTATATTTCAATTTGAAGGGGCATGGTCACGATTTTGGTCAAAGTTTATTTTTCTGATTTTATTATTTACAATACTTTAGGAATGCATTTCTAATGATCAAATGAAATTCGAGTCATTCGTAGAATTATAAGCAAGATACATGGATCACAATTCTTTGTCATGTAAACAATAAACAATTGGTTTACATAGGTTCAATATACCAGTAAAACAATATTTTTCAAGCCGACTTGTCTATCTTTTCATTCATTTTAAGCATAAATAAACAGTTCCTAACGTTAACACATTTATTTTAGGTCTAAAACTGGAATTTTTAATTCAACGTTCAAAATATTCACAAACGCTTTGTTTTTATGGCAAAAAATTTCAAAGCTCTGTATCTTGCTTATAACTCAACGAATGGCACTTAAATTTTGGTTATCAAAATGCCTTACCGAAGCATTGTGAACATTTAATCGGTAAAATGTGTTTTGATTAAAATCGTGACCATGCCACCTTTAATTTTCATATTCTTATAGGACTTGTTTTAAACTAGTGTTTAAGCTTTGGTTTATTCCGCAGTACTGTTTGTCTTGGATATGGATTACGAAGCTATAGGCCTACGTACTTTTAAAAATAAAGTACCAAGAGAACAAGATGACGTATACACATATATATATCTTAGGGATTGGACACTTTAATATGTTATACCAATAAATAAAAATCTAAATGTGTGTGCGTTAACAGAATTTTTTTTTCACAAACCAACCAGATTTTTTCAAATGTTTACCTGCATTTTATTTACTGACGCTTGAAAATAAGAAAACACCAACTGATATAATTTGTCTCTATATATGCGCCATATAATTTGGGTTATTCGTGAACTCTTGACCGGTGTCCCTTTGTATAAACAAAGTTAAAGGGTTTATTTTCAAAATATCTAAATAAAAAAAACAGCTTACTGCAACTGTAAATGATGTCATTAAATGGGACGGAGAGTGGGAGTTGTTTGTCGGTTTTGAAGCGTCTAAAATTATGCAAAATGAAATTTTAAACAGATTTTGAATTACAGCAAAGTATTCATATATACTTTGTCGATTTTCTGTAGAAAGAGAAAGTACGGTCACTTCCTCTATGTACATAGAGGAAATGTCGTACCTTCTCCTTCCACTAAAATCGACAAAAACGATGCTTTACGTACTTTTGCACACTATCATGTAAATTAAATATGGATATTAACTGAAGGTAATTGGTGGTTTATGCGGGTAGAGATGATTGCAGAAAAAATTAAATAATCCAATGGTCTGGTATTTTCTGATTTTCCTGCTACCTTCATACTAACAGGAATCGTTAACGATATAAGTACATGTACAGGTGTATCATGATGTTTAAAGGGGCAGCAATGTAACTCCTATATGATTTTAAATATTCTTCACGGATCTAAAGAGAGGGGTTCAGAGGCCTTTAGACGCCCTTTAAAAATTCACTCGTCAATTTTCGCCAGCGGAAAAGTCATATGTTAAAACTGATATACGTGTATATGGATAAACTCATTATAAACTCATCAAAACTCCTCATAATCACTATGAATCGACTCTAACATCTCTAACAGAAAATGTTGCAGATACAAGTTAAACTTTTTGATTTCGATAAAAATATGTGTCAAGGTTCATATGCATTGTGAATTAACTTAAAAGAATCGACGACGGAAGTATACGAATATTGAACAAATAAAGTAGGATCTCATTTACATGTATATAAATTTGTATCCTTTCGTTAAATTATGTTTAAAGCTTATCCATAGCTTGTCAGTTGAAGAAAAATTTTAACAGACCACGAAAAGAATAATTTATGCACATTTAAACTCTAATTTTAAAATTTAAATTCCGTAATTGAAATAACGGTCCTAGTGTATTGTGAAGCAATTGCAACAAAGGATTTGTAATTATCGTTGTATTAAATCTTGTGGCAATTTAAACGATTGTCTCTATTGAATGGGCCAAGCACCCTTGTCAAATGATGCTATCAGTATTAAGCATGTCTAACAAAGACCCTTCTGACTCGGAGCATTGCTGCCTTGGTGATATCCAGAGATGATGTCACATACTAGTTCATCCGGGATCTTAGTTTGTGTACCATATCTGTACAAGCACTGAAATCTAAAATGGAGGAAATATAGAACATAAACAAAATGAGGCATGCTTTTCTAACGAACGGTAAGTCTTCACTCATAATCTAAAGCCAACTTGTGGTGTTTTCATGTATCTGTTCATATCATTTTCAATACAATTTTTCTAAGTCTCATATTGCAAATTTACAACGTATTTTGCCGAATATGTACATTTGCTATAGATATCTTGTCATTTTTTTTTCTATAAAGATAAACGCATACTTTATTTAACTTTTGCGACAGAATACTTAAGATATTGTTTCCTGTTGTTTCAGATATACATGAGTTATGATATAGATAAGATTTGTTCAAGATCATGGTCTTTAAAAGTTTAATGAAAGCTACAGAAAGTATCAAGATCGGTAAATTGATGCAATTATATAGGAAATTATATAACATTGCATATTATGTTAGCTTCTCGCTCTAATCTGAACACTTGATGATATCTTTCTCAAGGCGCTGGATATCAAGGATATCTATCCAAACACTTTCGTACATGTGTATGCCAGAGATATAAACATTTTACCTATATTTTCAATAAACATACATGACATTTTTACAAAGAGCTGCTTATTTTAGTGCAACGGTATCTAGAAATGGCTTTTCATATGCAGATGAGTGTCTCAAATATTGAGAAATTACTAGGTCAAGGACAACCAAAAAATTAAATTAATTCAAATTGATTAAAAATTTGATAACACACGAATAGACAAACTTTCAGGAAAAGCATTAAGATTATGATGGATAATTATGTTGATTTCCTATATTCTAAAACAGAGAATCTATACAGTTTTTACGTCGTATGGCAATGTGTGTCAGCAAATTTTGGCTGTTGTACTAAAGGTTGGACTGACAATGCTGACAAGATGAAGCAGATATAACTGTATCGAGTTAAAAGATTGATCACCTTGGCATTATGCAGCCAGAAATGTGATACACGTTAAATTATTTAAACATAAAAGAGATACGGTTAGTGTTAGAGATCTTTTTACCACCAAGCGAAGACTTTGTTGAAAGCGCGCCAAAATGATGCGCGCTGATATCATTCAGTTCAATTCATTCGTGTGAAATCTGACAAATTTGAGATACGTTTTACATTGAGATTGACTTTATCTCATTTGCTAAGGTCAACGATTTCTGTATCTGTAGCATGACACCGCTAGATATTCAAAAAAGATTTTTATTTTTTTTCGAATTCAACCAAACTGCTGGTATATCCCGCCGTAACTGAAACTTTATGATGTATTTTCATTTTAAAAAGGTCAGACATCTGTCATTGTTTTATTCTATGTCAAGTTATTATGTAAATTACTGACATTACTTTGTTTTTATCCATAGAACACAGATATTCACATCCAGGAAAACAAACATCCATGAAATAAAACAATTACTATGCCAAGTGCAAGAGACCGTTCAGCGAAAGCTGGAACTCCCAGACAAAAGTCGAGCCAGGGAAAATCACCGGCTCCTTCCGACGACCCTCCGCTTGTTCTTCCCTCCCACCAAAGATCTGAAAGTCCGGATAGTCGAGTGTCGTCTGCTCGAAGCAGACGTACCGATCCCGCGGGTCTCATCACAGACTTGACTCGTTTGAAGGAGATAACACACGATGCCAGGATCCAAAGCCCGTCATACAGAAAGCTGTTGGATGACTTCGGACCGGATGAACTTCCACAGACGGGGTTCCTCGATGAACAGGACGGACTCGAACCCAGGGACACTGTTTTCTTTGGAGGGGATATCGAGGGTCGTCCTCAGGAAATTGAGGACGACATTGAGGACATTGATGATGAACTGGAAGACGAGTTTGGTGAAGACTTGGATAACATATCTTCCATCGGCTCAGACGACGAGGCAAAAGCTGCAGAGTATGACACAGATCTAGAAGTAGATGCAGAAAGTAAGAAAGGTTCTTTATCCTGGAAATCAATCTTGGAAACAACAAATGAAATGTATTACCAAAAATGTTACCAATGCATTATTGTAAACTCTAATTGGTTCATGGTTTTTTTTCTAGAGCTAATATTCCCAGACAGATATGATCACGACACAAGTGGAAAATCAGCATATTTAAAGAAATGCGAAGAAATCGGGGTACAGCCGATCACGTTCTTCTTAAAACATATGCATGACACAGAGCTAGTCATGAAATACCACAGTCTTGGTCCTCAGGGGATGAAAGCAATAGCCACACCACTGGAGGTAAGACCACGCCCTTTTAATTCAATCAGTGGGTTATAACCGTGATTTTTACACTGACCACCGAATGCTGTTAAACTGGGAATCTCAAAATCAGGCTGGCTATAAATAAATTGTGACCAACCTTGACAACCTAGAGCTTTTTTAACGTGAAAAACATGTTAGTGTACAAAAAAGGTTACACTATAATTTTTTGATTTTAGTATGTAGTGCCTGTAAAATTAAGATCAAGATGGATTCCAACATGATTGAATATATTTTAATCTTTCCTAGCCAGTAGTTTAGGATCCACTCCGCTGAACTGAGTGGATTGTAAATAATGATGAATTTTATTATGCGTAGCTTTTCATGCTGAATTTGTACGATTGAAATAATTATGTGTAGTTTGGACGCTCTTTTATTTAAATAAACCGTAATAATTAGAATTATATTTTATCAGTTTGGAGAAAATTGTGATTTAATTCTATTTGAATAAAGGTGAATACAGTGATAGAGAAGATAGATCTCGAGGGCAACTACATCCTGGGAGAGGGAGCCACGTATCTGACGAGAGTTCTACGAGAAAATGTTTACGTCACAGAATTGGTATGATCGGCATAATTGTTGATACAATAGTCTTGTTCATGAACCTCATGTACGATTCCATTGTTTTGAGTGAAATAAACTGAACTGAACATAACTGAACTGAAGTTGTGTGCTAAAGTTATACATGTACATATTGTGTATATGCATGTAGAGATACATCGCCATGACAATGCTGTTTAATTAATATTACAAATTCCAGGTGCTATGTGATAACAAAATCGGGAACGAGGGAGCAAAGGCTATTTGTGAACTACTGTCTGAAAATAAAACAATTATTCATTTAAACCTGACAGGTACATCTTAATAACCATAAAGTTGTATTTTACATGTATCCCAAATATATTAGTTATTTTTAATCTGTCCAATTAAAAAAATACAAACTCGAAGTGGCGCTCTTTTACGACAAACCTTTAACACCTTTTTCAGGTAATGACATAGAAGACTCCGCAGCTGAGGCGTTTTATGAAATGTTAACGGTAAGGCATCACTTTGAACAAACCGTGTGACATGCGAGCTTGCAGTCATGTAGTTATATCATTTATCTCCTGTGGCTTAGAGATATGCGTCAAAAAGACGCGTATCATCCGCAATTTTTAATTTTTCCAATGGAGTTTAGAAATAGAGATCGGGATCTTCATTGACATATACGTAGTATTCTATACCATAGCAAAACAATTATAATCATTATTCTGTTATGGCGAAGCATCAGGATTTTTATAGACATATTTCTTTATACCATAGGAAAATTTACATTATATTTTTTTCTGTGTAATAGAGAATTACCTCAATAGCGACCCGCTGCTTCGCAAAAAAATATTTAATCATATCAATTTTCTTTGGTGTAGAGAAGTGTGCCAAAAAGACACTGATGCCCCGCCATAACGTTATTATATTTTTGTGAAGAAATGCGTTTATAAAGACCTTAATGCTCCACTATAAGATGTTATTATATCCCTATGTTGTAGAGAAATGCTTCAATAAAGACCTTAATGCTCCACTATAAAATGTTATTATATCCCTATGTTGTAGAGAAATGCGTCAATAAAGACCTTAATGCTCCACTATAAAATGTTATTATATCCTTATGTTGTAGAGAAATGCGTCAATAAAGACGTTAATGCTCCACTATAAAATGTTATTATATCCTTATGTTGTAGAGAAATGCGTCAATAAAGACGTTAATGCTCCACTATAAAATGTTATTATATCCCTATGTTGTAGAGAAATGCGTCAATAAAGACGTTAATGCTCCACTATAAAATGTTATTATATCCTTATGTTGTAGAGAAATGCGTCAATAAAGACGTTAATGCTCCGCCATAACATGTTTGAGGATGTGGGGGCTCAATGGTTCTCCGACTCCATGAATGAAAATGTCACCCTGGAGACTCTGGACCTCAGCTTCAACCGATTCCAAAACAAAGGATGTGTTCTCTTAGCTCAAGCTCTCAAGGTGCAACCATTTATCAGTTTACTTCCGTTAAAAATGGATAATGTTATCCTTGATTTCACTGGATTTGTTGCTTTTTAATTTTATTCATTAAATTACCGATATTTTAATTTTCTTTTTTTTTCTTTGGGGTAGGGTGAAATTGCATGTGTTTAAGTGTTTGTGTACCTTTGTTTCAGGACAACGTTGGGCTAAAATATCTTGACATCAGTATGAACGGCTTTGGCCTAGAGGGCGCTCGGGCACTAGAGGGCGCTCTGAAGGAAAATAAGTACCTGACGGACCTAAACATCAGCTACTGTCGTATTCCAGACGAGGCTGCTGTCCACATAGCGGGGGGTCTGCAGCACAACGACACACTGGAAAATCTAAACGTCAGCCTCATATATTATTAATTTATTTCTTTTTAATGAGTATGACAGAGTATGAAACACTATATAATAATTGCATTTGTAAAGTAATTAGATCAAAAACATTAATCGATTTTTTTTTCTGATTCAGATTGGATATAATCCTTTACAAGAAGATGGAGCGGACAAAATAATGACAGCTATTCAAGTCAATCAAAGCAGTGTATTAAAACTTATAGACTTTGGTGTAAGTATAGATGTACCAGTAGGCACTGCAAACTTATTGTAATCTCAGTCGGTATGATTGAATTGTATTTCTTTTATAAAAAGAAAAAATAAATGTTTATATTAAGTCAATATTGATTAAGTAATTCATGTCATCACTGAAGACAATAGCTAATACTGAAGTTGTGTTTTTTCTTTAAACACATTGTTTCACCAGCAAACATTAAATGTAAATTATAGATATTAATCATTACCTATATGTACATGTACGTGTATTTACATTTGTATCATGTAGACGTGTGAAATTCATAACGTGACTTTCTCATAATCCCAGGTTCTCATGGTAAAAAAGTCGTTCAAAGCACTGGAGGACCAACTTGCAGAAGAGAGAGGTCTAAAGACGATTTATGGCGGGGTGTTGCCCGACTGTCCCCGCACGAAGCTTAGGGGAGAGGGTAGAGAGATCGACGCCATGAAAATGCTGCTGCGAGATCCAATGTCAAAGTTAAAGGCATACGTAGAAAAAGAGGGGTACCGAATGATCGACCTTCTGAAGTCCTTTGACAGAGACAATAGCTTTACAATATCATTAGAGGAGCTCAAAGAGGGTATTAGGGTAAAAACAAGAAAATTGTATTTCAATGGAAAAAAAACATTAAAACTAAAACACGTAAAATACGTGTAGATATTTATATGCATACAAATCAGACACATAACATGTAAAATTGTTTTGTTAAATTCCCCGTTTGTATGTACATTATCTGCTATTGTGGTTAAATCCAGTGTTTTGTTTTTAAAGAGATGTAACATAGACCTCAGCGATCCTCAGATTTCACAGCTGATGAGACAACTGGATAAAGATGGAAATGGGGAAATTGACTTCAGGTAGCTGGGGCATTGCGCCTATTTTGTAATTAAATGTGAATAAGAACCGTGGTAAAGAATTCAAGTCATTGATTTTCGGGTGTTACAAAAATATAACAATGGTTTAGTTTTGATATTTCTTTTAAATTTAAAATCGTCTTCTTATCATTTCAATTTTTTTCCTTCATCTATCTTTTTGTATTCAGCTTTTCAATAGCTATAATCTTTGCATTCGCAGTGAACTTCTACAAGGAAATGATGAATTAATACTGAAGAAAAGGGCGGCAAAGAAATGGCAGCAAGCTCACGATAAAACTCTAGAAGAAACTCAGATGGAGGCCAAGTCGGAACCCAAGACCTATATGTCAACGATAGACACGTGACAATGTATGTTGCATACTCTCCTCTTTGACTCTCCTCTTTGACACTCAAGTGGGAGTTTGTGTTTCACCTGTACATAAAACATTCTTGTCGGATTTTTATTCGTGGACTGAAACTCTTTGGTTGCAGAGTTTAAGTATTTTCTTGTGGAACGTACTTTTATGATTAAGAGTTGTGACTTCTGCACACATTTGTTCTTTACATGCAGTAAAGATTCCGAATCCGTTGTGCTGTACAGTTAGAGTTGATGTTTCATCTTTCACGAGCATGTATAAAGCATGTAACTCCTATTTTGTTTCACTGTGAAAATAATCTCTTTTGATCATGTAAAAAATTAGCAAAACATTATAATGATTGTTTATGCATTGTTTTGTTATTAGTTTTTTGTTTTGATTTAAAGAAACAAAGCCTTTACAGTGATTCAACTTCCTGTGTATGTCCTGTGTATGTCTTTTGAAATTTATGTCCATTAGGCAACAACCGATTTTAGAGTTTTATATATATATATATATATATATATATATATATATATATATATATATATATATATATATATATATGCATGCTTTGAAATTTAAGAATATCACAATATTTTAAGTTTATCTGTATAAAATATTCATTTCACAAATAGCAAGATCGTGAACATTAGTCATAACTAACGCAGGGGATTGCAATGAAAGAATGAAAGAGATCAGTGATTTCCAGGAAAATAAAAAATATATCTTCTGTATAAAATAATAATTCCATAAAGTGCAAGTCCGTGTAAATCAATAAAAATCTGAGGCAGGATAATACTTTGAAAGAATTCTCTGAGGTAGAATTTAAACCAAAAAAATATTTTTCTATATAAAATATTTAATTCACAAAGTACCAGTCCATGCAAATCAGTCAAAACTAGCGTAGGGGATTACAATGAAAGAATTCTTTGATTTGCACGTAAATATATAATATGACTTCTGCATAAAAATTGTTTTTCAAAATGCACCAGTTCGTGTAAATCAATCAAAACTGATGCAGGAGATTAATTTATAAGAATTCTCTGTATTTCAATTTAAACCAAAAATATGTCTTCTTTATTAAAACAGTTATTTCATAATGTACCAGTCCATGTGAATAAGTTAAAACTATTATAATCATTAATTTAAATAAGTTCCAATTAAAAGCATAACTCACACATTTTTTAATGAATGTAATATTTCCACAACTTAGCTTAGCATCTTTGTCATCATAATATGTCAATTTTTGTATATATGTAATCCAATTAACAGATTACTAAAATCATCATTAAATTGCTCATTTTAAACAATAGACCAAATATTTGATTAGCAAATAATCACTAATCCCAGAACTTTTTTATGTCTCGTTGACTTCCACGGAGCAGGGAACTGGCCAGTCTGAGGCAAATGAAGGTTCGTCATCCTCATCCTCATCACCAGCCTTTTGCTCCTCTCTTTTACGACTAGCTTCTTCTTCTTCTTCTTCTTCAGGTTGGTTCTCAGGGTCATACTGATAAAGAACACATTTCTGAAGCTTCTCTAGTCAGGAAATGGTCTTCATAATCTTGACTAGAGGTCCCTGGTAGAAAATTCTGTTATAACATGGTTACCAAAGAAGAAAAATTACTTTCAAAATCTGAAATAGACACATTATTTTAATTATCTGAAATGTCTACCGGTACGTCTATATGGCGTTTTAAGTTTACATTATGGGCTTTTCTAAAGTTCCTAATATTTTGTTAATTCGTGCGGTAATTGCGGAATGAATGATACGGAACTGTTTAAAACTTGGAAATATCTTTAAGAAAAAAATAATTCCCTATTCTATTACTGCAATATTTAGTATCTTGATCATAACGAGGTTTATCTATAAGGTTTTTCCAAATGCTAAATGAAGTTATTGAAAATATCTTCAGTAGTAGTCTTTGCGGTCTGGTTTTTGTTCCCCCTTTTTATGACTCTTACATAAGGTAGTCCATACATATGCTGAGACGTACTAATACCAACTAATTCTGCCTTATCATTAGCCCTTTACCTATTGATACACAGTAGTCTATCTAACAAGACACGTCTCTAGACATCAGGGGTCAGTAAAACATATGTCTTACCAAAGACATGCTTAGTTTTATTTCTGCCGAGATATCCATTTTAGTGCTGGAAGCTGTAACGGAAGATCTCCTCGTTGCTTGCAACGAGCTCGGCTCTATTTGTTTTATTATTTCTGAGCTTATCAATGCAAATGTGCTATTGCGGAAAGATAAACTAAAGAGCCTCTCGTAATTTAGCTTGAATGTGATGCGCATGTGCAAGATTGTAAAATCCAAAAAAATCCAGATGATTTCCGGATTTTTGTTAGGAATTTTCGTTGATAATTTATTAGCGAAGCTTGATTGAGAAAAAATAAAAACAAATTGATGATCTTTAGGTACCAATGATGTTTGAAATACATAAAACAAAACAGAGTACTCTTCCGATTTCTCGGTATTAAAGGCAAAAAATTCTAGTCTTTTTTTTGTATAGTAGTATAGATGGGGTATTATAGACAAAAACGTTTGATATCAAAATAATGCATTTATTATGTTTGGAAGAAATAATTTATTCATTGTTAAACGTATCACGAAGTACGATCATACAGTGACATGGTCCGGTTGGTGTAACTAATTAGATAATCAATAGACATACATTTGAAAACTTAATTGACATCCTCTGAGACCACTCTTTTTAATACTGGGATTCTGATCACACATCAGACACATCATATAAAAAATTCTAAACAAAACAATTCCTCTCACGTGATATATATGATAAAGATCATACTTACATTCGTTTAAGGACACTTCCATGAACAGCAAGGCCGGCAACATGCAGTTCGAATTCTTCAAGAAAGTAATTGCTTGTATTCTTGCTTGTCTCGAACTTTCACGGAACCAACAGTCTAGATGTACAACATACACCATGAATAAAAAGTTTATCGGGTCACTTCAGGAAGATCGAGCAAAGCCTCTCTGGGAATTCGAGAGGGAATCTGTTGGTTTGGTCATGCATTTTTGTTTCTCTCAATGTGAGAGAGACCAGCGATGTGTCGGGATCGAAATTTGCACGATACGACCAGACTTGTCACGGTGCAGGGGATGTTGTGAATGGTACGTGATTGACAAAGATGGAGGTCTCCCCGGAAATGCTACGGATGGCTGCAAATATTTTGAACTGGTATGTGATCTTCATTATGTTTAAAATAGATATACCTGTAAAAAATAATTCCTATATGTTTTATATTGTAACGTACATGTAAATTAGATGTTGTAAAATGGTCGCGAAACTGTTTTTTCCATTAAATTCAAACATAAAATGAAATCTATGATAAAATACCTATACCTTTTTTCAGAGAAAAAAAAACGCAGCACTAAACCGCAGTATGTTATTTTATATTCAAATTATTTACTTTCCTTTTCTCCTTTTGGCAATTACTTTTAAACGTAAATTATAAACAACGCAGATATTATGTTTAGTCATGTTTGCTATAAAAATGACTGGAATTAAAAATAAAGGGCACATATTGCATAATATATCACATATCCTTTAAAATCGGGTAAGCGGCGCTAATCGATTTCTAAAGAAACTATTATCAATAAAGTATACATTAATATTTGAAATAATAACAAGAATGATCAACAACAACTGAGGTAATGATATGGTACATTTATACGTAGCCCGAACAACAATTGGTCATGCACTGTAGATACACATGCAGTTTCTTGCCATAAACTAATCAGTTAACAATTATTAGAAAAGATTTCTGGATGCAAAATACATGGTAGATTAAATTCATTATATTTCAAATTAAAATTTGCATTCAACTGTCAAAAAAATTATAGTATTATTTAATACAATTAAGAATGCCTTTTATTTGATATAATGTTTTAACAATAAATCTTGCATCTATCTTGAAAGCCACATTGGTTTTACTACTGTTCTTTGTTATTCATGAGTATATAAATCCAGTAGGGTAGGTCGGTATTATTCAGACTCTCATTGTTTGTAATGTTGGAATATATGTATCAAACATTTGCGTTCATTCACAGAGCAAAAATAACATGGAATCAAGAGGAAGCAGAGGTAAGTATAAGACCCGACACAATCTCATTGCAAGCAACAAGTCAAATTTTCAGATTGTAAAAATAATACCCTGATTTGGAAATGATGTATTCGACAATATAATATCAACTCAGACTTCCATCTCCTCTGCTTCGAAAAACTAACACAATAATAAAAATATTTGAACTAAATATAATGAAAGTTAATTCAATAGCTAAATAATGTATACGAATAAATTATGGGGTAGGATATTACATATAGACATACAGTTTGATCAATTTAAGGTCAGTATAAAGTCGGTTAGAATATGTATACATGCGTATATTTTGAAAATTAGCCAATAAAAATAGAAATTACATTATTGGAATTGTATGCCTTTTCCCCAACAAAAACCGTATTTTACCTGCATGTTACACTACGTTTCACAAAAAACTGAATATAACTATCTTTAAAATATAACTATCTTTAATTATCATATACAGTGTCCGCAAACTTGTCAGCAGTAGCAAGTACCACATGGTGGCCGATCAAGAACAACATCGTTTCCAATGTTCTTGATGGGATCCCCGACTGCAATAGAAGTAATATATACAGTTCAGCTAGAGAACCAAATCCATGGCTAGAAGTAACACTGCCCGGGGCAATAACGATTTGGAAAATAGTAATCTACAATGGTGATATATTTAGTAAGTATTGTTAAATTTGGATCCACATAGAACAGAATTTTATTTTGTTACGAAAAAATCTCAAACATCATAATTTTTATTAGAAAATTGATTTATGCACATAAGCAAAAATAAATATCAAATGATATTCATCAGAATAGAATGAGAGAAGTTCGATTTAATTATTTTTCAAAACATATATTCTTATTGGTACAGTACGATTTAATCAATAATTATCTATACGTATAGACAGATAATTACATATCTTTAACCTTTCACTTTTGCAGGTTTTGCTTTTGTCAACGTAAACGTTACGTACAGTAAAAACGGTGTCACCGACATCTGTGGCTTTTATCCGGGTGTATTATCACGTAACAGTGATCAAGTTTCGTTCTACTGCCCACCGGAAGCTCATGCTACTACAGTAAAACTGCAAATTCAGTCCAAGCCAGGACAACTCGATTTTCTCTATTTGTGTGAAATTGAAATCTACCGGAAAAGTTAAATCCTACCCAATCCAATTCGAATTTTATTTTATGTCCCGTTATCTATACATTTTTCATATATTACTTGTTTATGCATTAATTACGGCTATCAATGTGCTTTCTATAGACTCTCACCTATATTTCATATGTTTTTGGCGCAATATTGTTGTATGACGTCACTTGCCAGACTGTATTCATATTGTGACGTCATAGTATATGTTCTACGTTGTGTTGCTATAGACAATAAACGAATCTTACTATCTGCAACCTTAGGACTAGGCTAATGCGCATGCCCATAAACTGGTTCATTCGCATATATCTTCTACTTTCAACATGGCGCCAGCTATGAAGTTGCAAAGATTTGTAGTGATGATTTTCTTGATGGTTAGTTATTTATCTCAATTGTTTATAGATTTAATTGAACAAAAACATTAAAACAAGCTTTACACTATCTTTTGATGATGATAAATTGTACGTATATCAGTTAAACAATGTAGTTTCAATGAAATAAGTTTTACGAAGCGACCGTGGGTCTCGAGAAACATATAAATGGTATAGGCCTAGTCATATATGTGAATCAGTGCAGGCAAACTTTAGAACATAGATATATGTATGCAAACATATACAATTACTTATGTATTACGTCATATATACGTATTTAAATGCAGAGAGTATATGCATCCAAGAAATCAATTAAGGTAATTAAACACTATAAGTATATTAAGTACAGTTCATGTACATATAGTTTAATTGTACTACAGGCCTCTAAATTTCTATCAATAAGCTGCTTAATGTAGGAGAAGAGAAGTATTTATACCCTATCTGTATTTGTATTTATATATAGATAGGGTATATATGATTATCTTTCTCTTCTACATTTATCTGCTTATTTATAGAAATTAAGAGGCCTGTGATTGTACAGAGTATTTGTCTCTAGGAAGTTAATTACAATCAAAAGTGGCTTTCACTTCATAGTTTTATTATTCATTTATCATAATCATTTCACATTACTGGGAATCTCCTATCAATATGTCATTGTATAACATGGTATACATCAAACAGTTAATATATCTCTGAAGGGTTGCTGTATAATGAGTAAAATACTTTTGTCATTCACGATACCCTTACTTCTGCATTAACACTTATAGGATCTATAAATAGCACATAGGGGAAAAACACATGTCTACGTAATTTTTTTAAAGGCAGTATTTATATCTACTCACAGGCTTGTATTTTTTTCTTTTGTTTGTACTCGTATATCGGACAAATTTATGCTTTACTGAAAATACCCTTTCCTTTGTGAAACTATCACAATTATGAAGATGTTGACCCTTCACAAGTTTTGGTATGATAGGCTAAATTTAGCTGTCGATATCACTTGATAGATTGATATTCATGAGGAGGCATTACTTTCCTGGCAGGAAAATAAATATTTTTTATTGTTTGATATTTGATATATTTGTTACGTGATCGAATTGAGCATTATAATAAACAGCATAAAGTAATCAAACACATACATTTTCCCCTTTATTCAAAATTGACGCAAATTATAGCGTGTATAGCTTTAACACGCATAAAAGATTAATTATACTTTGGGAAAATATAGGAAAGTCAAACTGTTCTACATGCATTCATTTATGTTTAAATAATTTCCTTCCACAGGCTACCATCAGACTCGGATGAAAATATGGATCATCTCAATCATCTGAATAAAAAATATTGCATTGTGAAGAGTTACCCATAGTTTGTTTGAGAATAATGCCATACTTTGTCCTATTTATCATATGAATAAATTTATTGTTATGATATGTATATCATTATACACATCATATTGGTAATGTTCTCAGAATTGTAAGTTCAGAGACAAGAGAAATAAACCAATCACAAGCTGTGATACATCATAACCACATCTAACTTTGAGAGGATCTGGATTATCCCGGCAAGATTAAAAGAAGAGATAATATATTTGATCAGAATGACAAAGTTTGAATAAGTCTAATGAGTGCTCTTTGGAGGCTGATGATGTAATATCTGAAATTTTTAATCTTTTATGATCCAATGTGTCAGATATTCTGATACATCATCAAATTGTTATTTCAAATTCTTCTGCAGATAGAGAAAATAACAATATTAAAGAGTATGAAGGTGGCAATATATTGCAGAAAAAAATACATAGCCCACATTTTTTTTTCTGCAATGATTGCTACCTTTATAGCCCACATGAATCGTCAAAGAAAAAAATGTTTATTTATAGGTAGACTTAGGTAACTGCTATACTTTATACATATCGTCAAACATTGTTATACATGTTATATATTACTTTAATTTCTTTGCCAGAAAATATTTTTATTCTTGTAATACTTTTATTTTAAATTACAATGCCCAGCCCCCTTAATAAAATGGTGCGATATGCTACATGTATATCCATAACATTTATTTAATAGATCATACATGTAAACAAACCGAGCACAATGTTTCTTTTTAATAAGTCATTGATATATTTGTTATGTCATCAAATTCCAAATATATTTATGTTTGTTATACACCCTGTGGGTTCATTATTTGAAATAAATATCTTATTCTTCATTCTACTTGTTAATTTATAAGGAATGTATGTGTATGCACGATTCCTTATCAAAATTAAGCCTTATAAACATAATAATATTTCTTGCGATGCTTACGTTTATGCAAGGATGAATGTACCATGTATACGTCCCTGGTTTATGCTTACGTTATAAATATTACAAGTTCAGGGTCATTCGAGATCGAAAAGGGTACACTATACAGATCACGGTGTTACCAACAATGTTTATTTATTATTACAGATAAGGTTTATGTGTAATATATCATTAAAATGGATGTAGCATAACATACCGACATACTCTCGATTCTATCTGAACAAACTCGAACTACAGGATGTTTACAAAATTTCGCGCATGCGCGGCAGGCCTAGTCCTAAGGTTGCGGATAGTAAGATTCACAATAAACACCGACTGATGAAGACGTAACTCGGTCGAAATATTTTGAAACAGTGTTTTAAAAGTTTTTTATTATATATATATATATATATATATATATATATATATATATATATATATATATATATATATATATATATATATATATATATATATATATATATATGTATATATATATATATATATATATATATATATATATATATATATATATATATATATATATATATATATATATTGCAATGGAATGGATTAACTCTAAAATCATTTAGTTTATTATAACAATTTACACATGAAGAACAACTACCACAAGAACTGCGCCAATTAGCCTTAGCCGTCAGCTGTCCTTCCAATTAATTCTGTTTTATCGTTTTACTTAGTGAATATTTACTCCATCGAGAGATGGGGAAAATGATCAATTTATATGACTTACTCTGTTTATGGAATTGATAGGATGTCTTGGAATAAAAGATGCGGGTGCATTCGATCTTCAATTAATCAATTTGAATCTTTCTATATTTGAAATTCGGCTATTCCTTTGGTTGTCCACCCCCCGCTCCCACGAATCCTATTCTGACTAAATATGAAGTTGCCAGTTGGTCAAGAAAGAAGTCCATATTTTGTTTTTTATAAAAAATTTTCAAAGAGCCTTAAGTGTGTTGGTAAAAATGAAATTCGATGTACATTACTAATCAACGCACTTTTAAAAAAAAATTTCAAAGTTCGTGGACTTGGTTTAAATTTAACGCATTTTGAAAAATTTTCCAAAAAGCATTGATTTTGTCCCAAATTTGACGCACAAATTAATTTTTTAAGTGCGTAATTTAGTGCGTTGCCACAAAGCTTCATATTATTTTTTTTACATGTCGTAAAATGAGAATGAATAATAATTTAAAAAAAGGTGATAACATGAACATATATATAAATTTAATTGAGAATTCTCGATAAGCATTTAGTAAATATATTTAAATAAAATTCATGTGAACAGCATAAAATACAAAATCAACATTCTTTGAGTTATAAGCAAAATGTTTTTGGTAGGGTTTTTTTTCAGCAAACGGTAACTAAGCTATGTTTCTTAGTCCGAAAAATTTGAGAAACCGTCGGCCCATTGAAAGTTTTTTCTCTTTGGAGGAAGTCTGAAAATTAAAGAAAATAATGAACACCAAACCGCGAATAATATAACAAATTTCCTTTAAAGACGAAAATAACCTTCATTTGATAATTATATGATTGGTGAAGTTACATACCACACAATGTACCGACTGATCCGCCACCGATTCTTCGGAGGTGTTCGGTGGATCTACATCTCTCATTTGTGTGAATGGCGTTTCAATAATCTATTAAGAGCCAAAAATCAAGATCAGTTAGATGCAGTGATCAAACCCAGATTGAATATTGAACAACAAAAAGTTCTCTACATCACTGAATATAGTATTTTGTTTTCGTTTTTTGTTTTTTGTTTGTTTTTTGTTTTGATTTTTTGTTTTAGTTTTTTTATTATGTTTTGCTATTTTTCTTTTAAAGAAACAAAACGAAATTTTTTTAAAACATTCTTTGCATGAAATCTGCTTTTTAATTGTCGATTAACTTTAGCAAATAGATATCTGGTAAGCTTAATAAAAAGATTAAAAAATCAAAAATAGAATATTTTTATATAAATACAAATTTTTCTCGACAGATCTTTCATAAATCATAAATACTGTACTCACCTGTGGCCCTTTTTAAAAGTCTTCAATCTTGAAAAGGAAAAGTTTTCTCGGTCCTAAAGAATCATCATTATCTTCTTCTAAACACAGCCCCTTTAGCAACACCATTCGCTGAAAAAAAGAAAGAAATTTTTTAATACTTATCCGAATGGTCATTAAATATTTCATACTTATTCAGAGTATATTCATTCTCTCTCTCTCTCTCTCTCTCTCTCTCTCTCTCTCTCTCTCTCTCTCTCTCTCTCTCTCTCTCTCTCTCTCTCTCTCTCTCCGATTCTGATACACAATATAATACAAAGGACCTTAATTTCAGCATGAATAGCCATCATTTGTTTTGTCTTTGCTATTATTTTCTCACAATTGTCCACCGTCCGTTTTTCTGTCACGGAGTTAAATGAGCTCTGGAAAATTATTGGCACAAGTTTGTTGTAACGCTTTTTAATTTGTACATGATTGTCGATCACAAAATGTTTGTAAAAATTGAATTATTTTTAACGCCCAATTTTCCCCATAAAACTTCAAAAACTGAACCCAAGTGAAAGGAAATATACATTTACAATTGTCTTAGAAGTCCGCAGTGCTCTAATTCTTACCAGTAGCTGCTGATGGACTGTCTCCATTGTCCTTCTTCTTTCAATCATGTTTTTATCTATTTCGTCTTTTTTCAGGGATTCATAATCTTGAGGAACCTATTAACAACATTCATTATGTTAAAGACATATTAAAGTTTAAAAGGATTTTGTAGGCGGTTTTTTTTCAAATACACAGAATGATACCTTCAAAGCCAAAGCCTCCTTCATAAAGCTTTCACGGGCCTTCGCTATAATTTCTTTGACATATACCTAAATGACAAATGGTCATTATTTTGATTGAAAAATACAAAATTAAAAAGGGAAGAGAGAATAATTCATTCAGATTTTGTTGTTGATGATAATCAACCTTTTTTTCCTCAATACCAGCTTTTGTCCCTTCCTGTAAAATGAAGATATTTAAAGGTATATGTGGCGTATTTTATCATGCTAAGAAATATTTGATTGATTTATTTATTTAAATATGTTACATTAAGATATATCTTCACAATAAATTAAGCAGTTTATATCAATCGGGTTAAAAAGATATAGAAATTAACAAATAATTTTTATAATTATTTTCGCGTCCACAATAAATACAGCATTTGAATAAACCCCGCCTTAAATCGGTCACGTGATGCCACGCCCAGTCTATCACAACAACAATGGCGACGACGAGAAAGATACCGTTATACCGTTAAGTTTGACAGATTTGGCCAAGAAAAAAAAGAGACAGACTGACAATGATAGGAACAAAGGGAAGATTATCATCGGAGACCATGTAGATTAATGGAATAGGAATTAAAGCCGAATTAAACTTAAGTTTAATAAGATTTTATCATGAAGTTGTAGGGGTTTTGCTGGTCAGGTTCGTATTCATGTCCTAACTTTATAAGTTATGAACCACAAGTGGATTTTTGTTTAGAGAAATTTTTGAATGAAGAATAAACAAACACTCTCAGTACATGCATCCTTCAGGAAAGGGGGTATTCACTCATTTTACCGTGTCGTTGATGCTAAAATAGTGTTTCATCTTTATTTAACATAATAAGCAATTTATATCGTTCTACCATAATGAATAACGAAATAATAATGCTTTGGGTATCATCTGATATAAGAATGATATAATTTAAGACATGGAAAACGTGATTCTAATTTGTAAACTGTTCTTCCTTAGTGTTTTCAATACTATAGGTTTTCCCGCACTCATGCGCAGTGGCGTTACCAATGGCCGATCACATTTAATATTCATCAGACGTGTAGCAAAGTTTAGAGACAAATAACTAAAGAAAGAACATGTTTTACGGGCCTAGAGTTTGTGAAACATCTAATTACATGTATAAGAAGCATTATGTATATTTTTACTAAAACTCGTGTCAAAAATTTTACTCAAAATACGCCACATATACTTTTAATTTATATAACGCTACATATAAATATGTTATGTAGAGTTTTTAAGAATGAATATTCTTAATGTTTCCATCTAGAATGACAACAAATATTTACCTCTTCACTCGCTTTTTTGCCATGAAGGCTGTCAAAGTATGCATTCGTTGCCCAGCTAGGTAGAAAATCCTGTAAATTAAATAAACTCTTTAGATCTATCATCGTCCAATAAATCAGGTAGTGCTAGGGCATCTATGATCAATAAAAACAGGATCATATTGATAAGATTTAGGAGAGGAACACGTAAGCTGTAAGAACTTGTTTCCAATCCTCTTATGTAATTACACAATAAAATATGTTCAAATCATATTGATAAGATAATGAATATCGAATAAGAATTTATTTTCAATACATACGTATACACCCACATTCTCTGCATTTATTTTCTTGAGGTTCTTGATGGTCTTTGCAACCTTTTTGTGACGAACGTTTTTCCTCTGAAAGTATTGTATTCGTGTCCATTATAATTATATAGACTAATCAGTTGAATATTAAAGAAATAAACATACTTTTTAATTTTTGTTTACGATACTTGCCATTTTCACTTGATCATCTGAGGTTGGATCAAAGAAAAGGGGATTTAAATTGTTGAATACTCTCTGCATCTTCTTTTCGTACATGTCTCCGTTCCGTAACATAGGAAAATGATCTATGACATGACGCGTTATGAAAACGCCACCAACGTGATGACGTCACAATCTCTCTCTCTCTCTCTCTCTCTCTCTCTCTCTCTCTCTCTGATAGCTTCGATCATCCATCTTCCCAAGTCAAGGGTTTCTGATCCGCATAGCTTCTCACAAACGAGAAGCGGATCAGAAACCCTTGACTTGGGAAGATGCGATCAACAAACCGTCTAATTACATGTATATAAATCACCGTAACTAAAAAGCATGCAGTGCTTTCAATTGATTTTTAAAATTAAATAAACTTCTAGAACAGCATGTCTACCTTTCTTTTCAAGATATTGTTAACATTTTGTTAATTTGTCCTGTTATATTTTTTGTTTGTTAGAATTCACATACAACATGACAGTAAATGATTTAAACATATTGGATTGTCTCCCTTTGGCTATATAACAGAAAACGTGGAAAGAAATTTTAGACCTCGATTTCCATTCCTTGCAAAGCACAATCTTACACACAATTTACACGCAATTTCGTGCCATTCCTTCAAATCTAAAAAGAGATCATTGAAACAATTCCTATTGTTTTCAAAAAAATAATTCTGATGGTAGGGTTATCTCTCTTGATCAGATATTTTTGTTTAAAATATTACACAGTATAAGTTATACAGTTGCAGTTGCAAGTTACAAAAATCTGTGGAGATTCCTGTTTCATCATTCAAAACTAGAGTATACTTCCTCAATATTTTCGTATAGTAGCAAAATCTAAACAATCAGCACGAAAAGAGAATTTGTTTACATTATACAGAACAGTGTCATTCCACATAGTCATAAAAAATTCAAATAGTCTCGTATCGTTTCCATCTAAAAAAGATTGTTCCTTTCGCGGAAATTCACACCCTAGGAGACCTATATTGGAAATTATTTTGTCCTACGCATGCTGTTGTGTGTATTCGGCTTTTTTTTTTAATAAACAGATACTTTTTACAAATTGGACCCGTTTTTTCTGTTCCAACATGCATTTAATTAAAGAGTATCTAACCTATATGTATATGTAAGTATTTCCTCAAAATGTGTTCCGATGATAATTTTTTTTTGGGGGGGGGGGGGATTTAGGTAAAATTTGAAGAAAAATGTTTGGTCCTGCCTTGTTTTTTTTGTGTGCGTACAATTGATTTTTAACAACCTTATTCTTTCACATTAGTGTGTTACAAGTATATAATGTGTATTTTGCATTATGCATGTTTGATTACCGACATTAAGAGCCGGTTTATATTTTCCTAAAAAAAAAAAACCTATTGAAGCTCTAAGTTTTATTATTTCAATTTTGATTCAGTAAACGGTACAGCAATAATTCGACTATCATCGTCCATTTATGAGATTTACATGTTTGTCAAAATGGAATCAAACACTATCAATAATATGGTAAAATTGCGTTTTCTTTGTTGTTTTGTGTTCTTAAAGCTTAAGACAATCTGAAAGAAATATGACGTAGTTTGATTGTTTGAGAACGACATTTTTCTCAGTGTCATATTTGTCAAGACCCGAAACATATTGTAATCGACAAAAAAGAACATTGTGTCTCCATAGACAACTGTAATTGTTTTCTCTTCTCACTTTATATTGAACAATGCAGCTTGGTCTTATTAATTCCTTACTGCATTGATTGCCTATTTCTTGGATATCGTCGGTCCTGTACATGTAACACACCATGCTGTGCAGACAAATTGATTACTGATCGTTAGCGCGGTATGCTAATTTGTATGCACAGCCTGGGTCTGGTGTGATTTAGGACCGACGATATCCAAAAAAAGCATGCCATGCTTATATTCGATTTAAATAAAACTCGTCACCACTACAGTTATAAATTATTAAACTAATGATTGAACGCATATACTTGGATTCCACAATAGAAACGAATTAGAGGACGAATACCCCATTCATCTCATTTAATACCACATTTATCTCATTTATTCTATAAAAGATACAATCTTTGAAACAAAATTTACATCTTTTATAATTATTGAAATATTTTGTTTCAAAGTGTAAGGTTAAAAAAAATAGTACCGTTTCAAATGAAAACGGCATATCTATTTCAAAGTATTGTAATATACAAGAGAAGCTTCAAGTTTAGTATATTACTCATTCTAATTCAAAAGACAACGTAAACTCTGACGCAAGTTTTAAAGAAATCATTTCGACTAATTGTGACTTGTACGTCCAATGGACAGGGCGTTTAATCTACGAAAATGCAACAAATATCTCATTTTCAACAAAATTAATAAATAATTTACTATTAACTTCTTACGTTCAAGGTAGTAAGTAAACATTTCACAGGATCTACCCAATGAACAAACATACTCAACAGTTAACCGTGAACTGTGGGCGGGAACATAACTCATTCTTTACCTCTAAGAAGATTGGAACAAATACTCAAAACACAAAAATTAAGTTCGAGATTTTATTAAACTTGCAACAAACCTGTAAATGATGGCTATTAAATGTCAATAATTATTTATTTGAAGTACTAAATTACTGGTTAAATTCAATTTGCATGCACGTTTTAATTAAATATTTCGAATATTTAACATTTAAAAGTTTAAAATAAAATACCTATCAATGCCACTTTATATAGATGATACTTGTCACCATCAAATGCAAAGAACTGTTTCGACCAAAAGGGTCTCCTGGGTTTAAAAAAAAATTGAAAATCAACCAACGTGAATGAAATGCATTCAGCACCGTAAACATGTAAATCAGAACGATGATTTTAAACGTACTATATTACATTAGGAGAAATGGATGCGTCAAACGCATAGTTAATGCTAGCGTGTTCCTAGCCTTGTAGACTCAACTGTAGCGCCGTAGCATACAACTTCTTGAATATTTAAAGTGTTTCAACCACTGTGGAATCCTTAACTTCAAAAACGACACAAACTTGCATTCATGTGTCACAAAGAAAGAGCGTGATCATTTCTTTTTCTTCTCCTTTTTCTTGGCCTTGTTTTTGGCGGACTTGGGTTTGTTTCCCCCGTCTGTCGATACAGTATCTGTGCTAGACGTCCTTCGCCTCGCGGAGGACACGCTTTTCTCAGATTTATCGGAACTAAAACTCACAACGGATGCGGATCTTGATTCCGGACTGATGGGAGATTCAGATTCGTTTTCATCCAGTATGCGACTAAAACAAACAAATGGAAAATAAAATCATTGCAATACCGTTGATGATTCGTACATGGATTAAATCCTCGTTACAAATACCCGATGGTATTGCTAACAAGTAGTGACCCATTTATATTCAACAGATGCCTATAATAATATGGCCATTTGCTTACTTATAATTAATAAAACCATCCACGTCCAGGGTCCGAATTAAAACGGTCAGCTGTTGGTCAGGTATATCGATTCCAGAACCCTGCAAAAATCAAAACCCCCAATTGCTGAAGAACTCTGAAATACTCACGCAGATACACGCAAAACATAAAACGAAGCTTTGAGCACACGTAAAATCTATATACTAGTAAACAGTAAAATTATTTTAGGGGGCGCTTTGGGTCAATTGCATGTGATGTTTACTAGTATTGTACTGAAAAGGATTCATAGCTGTAGGATCATGAAGGCCCTGACCCAATTCAAATATTCTATAACCTCTATACAAAAATTTATAAATCCTATGTCAACGCTCCAATTCATAGTGAGACAATATAGGGAAATTCTTTAACGGAGTGCATGTTGTTATAAAAAATCAAGATGATTAACAGCTTCAACTCTAAGCAAGTAGATCGATATATAGATATTGAAATGGTATGGAAATTAATGGTTTCAGTATGTATGTATCACTATGTAAATTCTATTGTAAAGATTTCCGCTCCCTAACGGCCTTAGATATACATTCATTTTGTATTAAATTATTATATTTGATTATATATATTTATTCAGAACATTGACAAAAGGTGCATGAATATATGTTATATTTAAAGTGAATGATGACCTACATGTACAGCCATCACGATTTCATCAAACCCGGAACTATATTAACTACAGTAAATATCTCTTGATTAGTGGGTATTGCATATTGATGTCCTTAGTTCAAGCAGATACTTGTATTCAATCCAAAATACAGAATTAATCATTTAAAATAGGCTCCGTTTTCTTCTCTTTGTTAAGCTCACTAGCATCAAATTTGCAGGCACGTTGATACAAAAAGGAGGGGGCCTACCACCCCCCACCCTCCCCCAACCAAGGTTTTTGTTCACAGACTTTTCTTCTTATACTAAGCCTTAATTTTTAGAAAATGAATTGTTTTCGCAAAGCAAATTGATCAATTCAATTTTTGGGAAAGTATTATACAATTACAATGATGATAATCAATCGTAGTAATGTCGAAAAATTTACCTCTTAGGTCACGTGTAGGTGATTATAATACTTATATTTTTTAGAATGTTTTATTTCAGCCAATCAGAAAGCTTTGAATAATCAATTATATAATGACAAATCTATAGATTTTTTATCGTTTATCATAACTTCGGTAAATAAAACAACATGTTTAATTCTTTCGTCACAACAATAAATCGGTTCATTTCTTTACTGTAGTAATCCCCGTAACGTGTCCGTCTTAAATGACATAATCTTGGATTTGGAAAAACCCAATTGTTCTAACTCGGGGTCTTTTAAGGATTTGCGGAAAGCGTTATTAAAGTCTTAGTGGTTTTACGACAGATTATGGGTCTAGTCTTTTGGGTCAAAGACTGCATGTACACGTAGTAAATTACCACTACATGAAGTTGTGAATTTTGGAACACTGACAGAACTTTAAAAGTGTAAATACTTCTCTCAATTTAGATCACAATTAAGTAATGTAAGTTGTCATGTGATACATGTATGAACCAACAATATCAATTGTCGACGATTTCTTTACCCTTATAAGATCTTTGAATTCGTTTGCATCAAGTCGAAGACGATGTCCGCCATTGAATACGTCATGGAGGTTGACTCCTGAGAATTCCGCGTATTTCTTAAATGTTTCTATTGGGTCTCTTCTGAAGGCACTAAGTCGGGCATATGTTCCATTCTTCGGATGCATTTCTGGCAAAATACCCTCATGTTTTATTCTTAATTTTCTTTGTTCTTTCAGTCTTTCTTCAATCGTAGCAAACTCCGTTTTTACAAGCATGTTCTGAAAGTTAGTAAACAAAGAATTATCATACAATCACTGAAATTAAATCCATGTATTGTAGTAAGTCTTGGTAACAATGCTAAAGGATAAAAACTTACACTGAAATCCAAGTACTTTATTGCACTGTTTTCATTTGCCTCAACCGCTTCTAGAATGACCATAGCTCCTTCACTCTCAAAAGGATTATTTCCAACCTATAAAAAGGCATTATGTTTTACATGATTACACATCTACACATCATTGTGAAAAACATTTTTAACGACTTTACGATGTGAAACAATGAGGAAACAAAAGTTTCACCTTCAGATACTGAAGAACATCGTTCTCTTTCAGTCCATTGGCTAAAAAGGCAGCACCTTCCACAGGGATTCGGTTGAAGCTGATGTCTAGTTCCCTCAGAGTCCTGTTGTGTTTTAAGGCTTTCATCATGGCTTCCGACCCAGCTTTGGCAAGACCGGCCATTTGAAAACGAAACTTTTTCAAACCAACGTTTTCCTACAAAATTAAAATTAACAAAATCTTGTACTAGTGTTCCTTAAAATAATTTTACTTAAGTACAATATTTTATTTTGTATCATTTTTACGATATACATGGGTGTTTTTTATTTATTTAAAAAATATGATGATAAAGCACGTACAATGAAGTGCTAGTATGCAACGTCATGATAACTGGTATGTGTTGTTTTATATTATATATATGTTACCTTTTGATTTCTCAACGACGTTTTTAAATTTCTCTTTATTTAAATTAATTCACTCAAACACATGGTTTTAATTGCGTATCTATAAAAATATTACGCAATTGCGTCATACATATATAATGACGACAAATCGCAGACCTGCAGTCCTTCAGCAATGGCGACGGCTCCAGTAGTTTTGAAGTGGTTCCAGCTGAGGTCCAACATTTCCAGCCTGTCATTCTCTTGTATCCCTTCCCTCAGAAATCGGGCACTGGTTTCCTCTAGTCTGTTATTGGCTAATATCAGCTCTTTTAGTGTTTGATTTCCCTGTTATTACAGAAAGTTTAATGGCATTTTCTCTTGGACAGATCGTGAAGATGTGTTATTGTGTTAAAATTCGTGTAGGACGGTCTCTTTGTCTTATTAGTGAACTGGCATAAATTTATATAGTCTTGTGTAGAAATATGATAGAAACTTTATGTTCATTGTGCATCCATTAGTACCATTCTCTCTCTCTCTCTCTCTCTCTCTCTCTCTCTCTCTCTCTCTCTCTCTCTCTCTCTCTCTCTCTCTCTCTCTCTCTCTCTCTCTCTCTAAAACAATGTTTACTCGTACTTAATAACAGGGTTACCTTTAAAACCTCGGAAAAACTTTGTCCCGCGGGATCCCCAATTTCGTTCGCTACAAAAATGAATAGATATGAGAGGCGTTAAAACGATAACTAGGGTTACTCAAACAATGTCCTATCGAATTTTTACTTTTCATTAACATGTACCTGTCATATCGACTTTTAAAAGATTCCGATTGCTCTTCAAAAACTGGCAAATCGAAATGGCTCCCTCTGTTCCTATTTTGTTCTCGCTAAGCACCTGTTGAAAATGAAATATTGAACGCATAAAAATGTAATATTTTCTATTTTCATACTTTCAATATATCGATTCTCTCTCACTTTCTGCCATCAGCTACCGGTAATTCTGCATTACCTATACTTGAATGTGTTTGTTTTAGCGTTCGCTCGACATTATTGTTGGCTTACCACTTCAGTAAGAAACAGGTTCTCCCTGAGCACACGACACAAGCAGCGGGCCCCCAGGCTGTCAATTCCATTGCCCTCTAGGTTTAATATCTCAATATTCGTGTTCGTCTGCAATATACATAAAGATGATTCAAAGTCAATAAATCTTGTCTACACTTAACTCTCTTCAGACCAAAACAATATTTACCTACATGCATTTGTCGTACGAAATTTTTCTAAAAGCAAAAATCAGTTTTGGAAAGCCATTTTTAGACAAACTCGTATACAGTTAAATGTATAATCATAATTTTTTTTTTGGAAATTGTGCATTGCTTAAACTATTCGTAAACTTAATTCAAATATATATCAGTTAAATGTCATTTTTCATGAATTGATACAATCCATTTGAATTTCAACAGATTTAAAAAACATAGTAGTATCTAAATCAATACACATCGTTTCATTTAAAAAAGCCCCGATATCGTGCTAATGTTTCTTTTCCTTTTTTTAAACGGATATTTCTCCGCTACCATTTTTTATCCAATCACAATTACAGTGACAAGATAATTCTTGCCCTTAACCAGACACAAGATTTTTTAATAGGAAAAGGAAATGCAAAATGCCACGTCTCATAAGATAGCGCCCCGTAAGGACTTTAATTACATTGCAAAGAATTGCGCTTGCTTCGTTGTGTCTTCCTGTTGCTTATGGGCAGGGTAAGTATTTCTGGATATAAAATGTGATCGTCCTTTGTCCTTCTTAGTCACTCTATTGCCGTGTTTACCTCTTGTTAAAACGCATTTGTTTGTTTCATAGTAATGCCATCAAGATTTAAAACATGATGATCAAATGTAATCCTGCAGGTCACAAGTATATGCAATCTCTGCCAATGTGCCATATTATTTGGCACCTGTTTTATGAATACTTTGTACAGAGTTAAGAACCACCAAGGAACAATTCTTTCTAAGTCTACTACACATGAACAAAAAATTATGAGGCACAGAGTTTTAAATCAATTAATAGATACTCGAAACTCAATACAATGTAAAAGAATTTAATAAAGTTGCGAGTGAAGCAAGGGTTAACACCCCTCTCAATACAATATTTTGTGTCAATATTGAATAAACTGGCGTGTATATTGCTTGTATCAGACTGGGTATTTAGATTACGCTTACCTCTAGAGGGAACGATATGGCTTTCACACTCTCTGCACCAAGTCCATGAAATCTGAGTTTAAGTTCCTTATTTTCCAAGTTTTTCACAAAATATGACACTGGATTAATTCCCAAGTCGAAACACTTTTTGATGTATTTTGTCTTTCCTGTTGTATCATGGTCAGTTGTTTTGGGGTTTAATAGAGCTACAAAATTTTAAAAAAAAAACCATTTAGTATGAAGAACAACAGATGCTTTAATTTTTTAATGATACTCTGTGAACGTATGTCTACCTGTATATACTTGAATTTAAGTTGAAAATAAAGATGATTATAATTGATTAAACATACATTCAGTGTCTATTTCTAAATCCGTATCATAGTCATCGGGATCGGTATGTATAGAAATGCTATCCTCCGTGAAATACTCGTCGTCATCACTGACGTTGTCATCGTCTGCATCTAAGAACCCGTCCTCCTGAATTTCATTGTTATTAAGAGAATCTTCGTTATTCTCTTCACTCTGCTTTTCATTACCGACAATTTCATCTTTTTCAAGATCTGGAAGATATTCTAGAATTGGCGGTCGGTTCTCTGCATCCTCATCTAGATCCTCCACCAATGGCGACAAGACTCGCCTGCTGAGGTCGCTTTCTTGAATCTGCACCCGTAGCAGATTCGACATAGTTTTCACAGTGATACACAAAGAAAGTCCCGTTCAGCCTGAACAACAGCTACATCGTGAGTGAGCAATCTGCAATAGAGATAGAGAGGGTATATAGACTCCCTCAAGGACTTTAGTTAATTGGCCGCCATGTTGACTCGACTGATTTGAAACGAGAGTATGCCGTAAGTCTCTTTGTCAATACAAAGCTATATAGAGTTTACCTGTAAATTTAAACACAATATCAAAAGCCTCCGATTGAAGAGACTAGGTTTGCATATGATATTTAATTTCAATAAATGGATTTCATAAACTTGTCTTTACATACCGGTTGGTATCGAAAATAAATCATTGCAGGTCGTAGGTCATTAAAACACTTCTCTCTATATCAACTTTTGGACAAAGACAGTTTACTTAGAGAACGGAGATGGGCTCTGTTATCTCTTTATAGCACCACTAAATTCTTCACTACCCTTTTCGAACAGACACGTTTTCAAAAAAAATAGGTTTATAATGTTTCTTGAAATAGCTCTTACATACGTACAAATTATGCAATATGTTTTTGTTTCTTTCGATTACATATACATAAATCTTTCTTATCAATTTTCTTCCCTGGTAGTAATTTGCATTAATTAAGAAGAGAAGATAGTCAAATATGTTTGAGTCTAAACCCAGAAAATTATCTATACAAGGGCAACAATATATTTATTGGTATATTGCCATAAATAATACGTCAGTAAACAGTGTCGCAAGGGCCTGGGAACTTCTTATCATTTAATTCGTATCTAAATGCCATAGGTTTTGATCAGTTCGACTTGAATTCACGCGGCGTGTTTTATCAAAGGGACTGGACAGTTGTTTATCTGTATCAAACGATGACAATTATGTTTTTGGGTTTCTTAATATACGCCAAAATTCTTTTTAAAAACTCATAAAATTAGGTAATTTTTCATTACATATATAACCTTAAAGTGTGCTGGAATCGAAGTGGTTTCCTACAAAAATGTTTACAGCCTTTACTCCTCACTCAGTGAGTAAGTGTGGGTGTAGGCCTTTACATAGACCATCTCATGTTTAAAATAGTACAAATTGTATTTTACCAAATGTGTAGAATTAAATATTCTCGCTGGGGTGAAAATACTAAATTCAATCAAATTATAAAATAATAATTATAACATCATCGTGGTGGGTTTTTTTTCAGGAGATGTGAAATTTGAAAGCAAATGCGAATACAGGAAAATGTATGTGAAAAAGGAAAAACAAATAGACGAATGAACTGTGTTATTTTATTCGTTTCTTAGAGTCCTTAATACACATATTCCATTTCTAGAATGACTTGCAAGGAAAAAGAAACAAGCGAGAACTTCTATCAAATCAATTGTCAATTTCTCAGAAATACTCGGCTTTAACACTCCCTCTTTTTACGAAATTATTCATAATTTTGAAATTGTAAACTAATCAACAATAGTTTCTCGCAAATCAAAAGGGTCTCTTTTGATCTCAATTTATTGATTTCTCGAGGGACCTTTGGCAAAAGACCTATTTGGTAGAAAGAGTTTGACTTCCGACAAGCATCGATCAGTGTTATGGCATTTCTTCGTTTTTTTTCTTTCTTTTTTTTGCATTTGTGTTGCATTAAATGGCACTTTCTAGTGATGCAGAGATTTTCAGATCATGTTGTATCCAGACAAATGTTCAACCGGTTATATGTTAAACAGCAAGTTAACGTATAAATTAAACTCCTTTTGATTGTGACGAATAAATCAAAATAAAAAGTAGTTCAAAATCTGTCTAGAACAGGTTGATTAAGATTATTCATTAAATTCGAAATGTTTAACCTTCAAAGTTTTATAAACTTCATAATATAAAACGCGCACTTGATAAACGGATTATTTGTAAATGCATTTAAAGTGTATTACTGAAGGCAACGTGAATCTGTATCCTTTGTTTGATAATCACTTAATTACATTGAAAAAATTTAAATTACAATCTAAAGAACAAATAAAATTTGAAACAAATAAAATCTCTGTGACTTGGAAATGAATATTTCTGCCTAAAGGGTTAGATTTGAAAAACACTTTGTTTTGATTCACGCCTGGTCAATTTGCATTTCATTTCTCCTTATAATCCTTCAAAGCAAACTGTTCAACCACAAGATATCGAGCAAATCATAGATTGATTGGTTAAAAGAAGCATTGAAGTTGGATGAGATTTTAAAACGCTCGTACTTACGGAAACATTAATGATTGTCTAAATGGTAGAAATTAAAAGACTAGACTTTTCTAGTGGTATTGTTTTAATTTTTTACCGTTTTCGGGTATATATTGAGGATCATGTTTATGAGAAAAATAGAAATCCAGCTTTTCAGGCCAACTGACTTGAATGTTTTCTACTGTTAGTAATGATATCAGATCATATTCCAATGATATACAATATAGAATGTCCCGATATAACGCCCTGATTCCGATTTAAAGATAACACTGTCGAGATCCAACTTCGAACAAAGTTACAATCTTATTTTATCAGATATCTACCAATGTCCCCCAAAGAGGCATACCAATGTATTCAGGTTAGATCCCGCCTTTGTTGAGAAATCATTACGTCCAAAAACGGATACTTCTCTATGGGATATTTAAACATTTCAATACAGCACATGTCATATGTGTTTTAACAAAATAAGCACACCGACTTTAAACGGAGTTCTGTTATATTGAGAAGTCCAACCTATTGATACCGTTAAAATGGTTATTGTGTCGACTAATTCGGGAGATATATCGAATTGATAAGATATACAAAAGGACCTATTTGAGTTTACTAAATAGTTAATGGAACGGGTACTAGCACTCTGCTGTATCAAATGATTAAACAGATGTTTTAAAACATGTAACAATAGATCTTTTTGAATAATAATATTAAGTCACTTTATCAACTAGATATAGGTGATCGTACGAAAAATTTTCAAAAGTTCTTGTACTTTAAATGTTATATCAACGTAAATATTGTGAAATTGATAATTTACATTCATAAAGTCTTACCTTCTATAGTAGATTGCGTCTATATTAGTATTGACAATAAAATTTGTTACAGGTGAAGTCGGTTGTATTCGAACCAATAATATCCCATTTGTTCCTTAGTTAGTCTCTATTTAAAATCAGCATCTATACTTTGGTCGATTTTCGATTCCATTAGGTAGTTCCGTTTGAAAATAAAAGCGAAACACGAGAGCCCTGCGATCAAGTGCCCGCTAATTCTTGTATAGAAGCATTGATCTGTTTAATTCTCGCCAGCAATTCATAATGTCGGCCGATTAGGTGTATTAGCCACGCAACCAAATCCCATACATCATCTGTATTGAGAGCAAATTATAACAAGTATTTAAATCTCCGCATAAATAAACACTTAAAAACTGCACTGTTTCCACTGTGGAGAGTTTACCCTTGCCAAGATGGCAAGCTTTTTTGTCTTACGCGAAGATGTCCCTGATGATATGCAATGTCTTTGAAGTATCAAACAAAGACCTCTTAGAACAACGAGTTGACAGGAACAACGAGGCACCGGATTAAACCCCCTGATTATATGTAAACGATGCTGTCACTTATGGGGACACCGAGTTTTTCACCTGTTTTACCTACCTATATCACAGATGCAGTTTAAATTCCCTTCCGCTAATGCTTTTTAAGACCGCGATATTTTTGTGGGAGATTGCTCTCTGATAAGCAGAAGAACATCTGAAGGATACCATTTTTCTATCTTTTTTTTTGAAGATTTATTATATATTCATGTCAAAGACAATATCCAAAAATTGCGAAGCTAAGTCAAGTCAATTCTGAATAAAAAGTAGGCGACAAAAAAGTTACTATCTAGGCTTGGTAAATTAAAAGATTTTCAAAGATTTTCATTCCGTTTATTCCTTGACCTTGGGGCCATGGATTTTAACATTTTTTTTTTCCATAAGAAATGACAAACAATGGAAAATTTGTGTTTAAGACTCGTTATGATGCTAGATATAAAACATTAACATGTATAAGGATTTAGAAGAAAATCCCCATTAATCTTAGCTTCGCAATTTTGTGATATAGTCTTTGCGCTTAATAAAAACACGAAGCCTATATATCCCTCTAGGGTCACCTCGATATTTTGCAGCCGTTTGATGGAACCAATAAGAACCCATAGGACAATTCTTTGAAAGAAAAAAAGACCCTAACCGACCCTGAAGTTGAATAGTAACGTACAATTTAAATAGATATAGAAATCCGATATTTTTTGTCTGGTAATTTACTTTCAAATAAAGATCATAGTAGACATCATCTTCTTTTATATGCGTGGTTTTTTGTCATTTTAAATTGCCATTTTAAGAATCAGAATGGTTTTTTTTATTACAAAATATCGGTATTTTTTCAAAAAAAAATTATCTTTCCTTCCAGAAGGGTTTTTATATTGGAGTTAATTTACTATGATCTTCAGGTGACCCTTAATTAAGAAACACGGACCTCGTGTTGGATAGAATAGGCAAAGATTTATTATCAAAACTATGCGTTTAATAAAAAAGTAATAAACCTCAAAATACAGCCAACCCATTAAAATCAGCAGGTGACACTTAAAAGTGCCTTTATAATATGTGTTTACAATAAATTCTTCTGGTTATTAACTTATATAAGAGAAGAGAGATAACCCTCGACCAAAACAGTATATTTTTAAAATTAAAATGGTAAATCCGTATTTGCAAAATATGAATTTTACGGTCTGTCTGAATTTCATCTGTTTACCTTATATCATCTGTTATGTATACTATTATTTCTTATATTTTCACCGTCTTTAAAAATTTATTATTCATAATATACATAAGAGATTTAATAGATGATATGTGAGTAATAGAGGGGGTGGAAATACAGTTTTATTTTCAGCCTTGGTCAACTGTGGTTTGCAAAATAACAAATAGCGAGAAATCGTCCATTTTAGATGATGGACAAAACATCATTCGCAATTTTCTGTGGTAATCGGACGTTCTAAAAAAATTTCAAACCACACAGCTCTCCTTCCTGAAAATAATTAGATTGAATTCTAGTACAGAATAATCCAAGTTTTCTCTTGTGTGACGATTTTATCTCTAAACACGTTTATCAAATTCGAGGAAGATTACAGTTGTTCAACTTAAAGGAATTAGTATCAGTAATGGCGACGCTTTCAATAGGTATGTACACTGTACGACTTGTAAAAACTCCATGCAGTGTTTAGTAAAATTAATGATTTATGTTACTACATGCATTTAGAGGTATATTTAATGGAACTAAATGCAGTTATTGGTATAACTGATAGAACTTCATGCAGTTATTTGTATAATTACCGGTAATCGAACAACATGTGGTTATTGGTATAATTAATGGAAGTACATGTATTTGTTGGTAAAGTTAAATAATGTAACTACATGCAGTTGGACAGGTATAAATAATGTAACTACATGCAGTTATTGGACAGGTATAAATATTGTAACTACATGCAGTTATTGGACAGGTATAAATAATGTAACTACATGCAGTTATTGGGCAGGTATAAATAATGTAACTACATGCAGTTATTGGACAGGTATAAATAATGTTTAAGCATTAAATTAATTAATGGAAGTACACGCAGTTATTGGTATAATTAATGGAAGTACATGCAGTTATTGATAATAATCAATAAAGAGTAAATCAGGAGCGAATAAGCCCTATTCTAAAATGTGATGCGTATGCATACTATATAATGAATTTACTACTGTGAATATAAAGTTTAATTATTTATGTAAATATCAGATGATATAATGGTACTATTTGGTTTCTTTTAATACAGGGAAACTGTCGTCACTGGTTGGCTTGTTGATTTCAGTCAATCTTTATAATTACGTTGAAGGCAAGTCGAGATATTGTGAACTGAGAATTGAATTAAGCACAAAATTAATAAATACCGTTGTCCAATTTCAGTACATTTTTGTATTTGTTTTCCTTTACAGCTAAGGAACCTTTGTTTTGCTTGAGCTGTTCATCAGTTATCTCCCCTCGTCATTGTCACTACATCAGAAAATGTGAGGAAGGACAGGTGCGATGGCCCAATTATAGAGTACTTTACATATGGTCAATATACTTGATCATTCAATGAACGGAGAATTTGATTTTAAGATGATAATTATGCCCCCTTCAAAGAAGGGAGGGTATATTGCTTTGCTACTGTCTGTCGGTTGGTCTGTCGGTCGGTCTGTCGGTCGGTCGGTCCACCAACAGTTTCCGTTCATTTTCTTTGCAGAGGATGAACATATTGAAATGAAATTTGGTATACAGGTTTATCATGATAATATCTAGGTCAAGTTCGATATTGGGTACGATCGAGCAATTTTCAACAGAGTTATGGCCCTTGGACGTAGAAAAATTCCAGTTATTTGCAGTTTCCGTTCATTTTCTTCGCAGAGGATGAACATATTGAAATGAAATTTGGTATACAGGTTTATCATGATAATATCTAGGTCAAGTTCGATATTGGGTACGATCGAGCAATTTTCTACAGAGTTATGGCTCTTGGACATAGAAAAATTACAGTTATTTGCAGTTTACGTTCATTTCTTTGTGGATGTTTCCAAGGGAGGGGGGCATAAGTGTTTCACACACATCTCTTGTTGTTCTTTTAGTTTTTACAAAATTTTGTTATATTTTTATAACATGATAATAATTACTCAGTATTATAACTATATTAATAAAACTTCTACTACGAGTATTTACATTCTACATGTATTTATTAAGCAATAAGAAATAAGCCCGGTTATTTAACAGGTACAATCTATGTATGTCTACATGAACATTATCTATTTTAACATGTTCACTTGCATGTAGGTCTGCTATACGGAAAAATATACAAACTATAATGGAGAGATACTGTATAATACGGGATGTCATTCGCCATCAGTAAGTATGAGTGGTATAACGCAACTTTATCAAGTTAGCTTTATTGCTTAGAGTATATTTCGTATACTGTATGATATGCTATTTATACCAACATATCAATAAACTTAGACTTAGAAAGTTAGACCTTTGTCTGTAATATGTTAATGTTTTGCTGAATTCCATACATCTATATTTGAAGGTGTGCTAAAAATACATTTTTTCGATTTTACAAAAAATATTATTTCAGTTTTGTAATTTGACAAATGTTGTCGGGAGTCCATTAGAAGCTTCGTCGAACAACCGGATAGAGCAGTGCGTGGAGTGTTGTCATGGTAACGCGTGCAACAGTCACGGATGTAATTCCACAGGTAAGCGATTTTATTATTTTGTTAAACATGTAACCGATACGTTTATTTCCAAAAGAATATCCCCAACATGGTTTTCAAATAATATATGATAAATTATACGATATATCCAAAATATTTATTAAACAATATTCATGATAACAAAAACATATTTGATATTTTACAAAAAAAAATTTAATCATTTTTCAATGTTCTTTTATTCTAATCTTGATATATTATAACTATCAATTTATGATATATTATGTTAACTTTTTTTATTCCAAACAGAGATTTGATGTTTATTCTGATAAATCATTTCTAATTTCTGTGTGTATTTTAAGAATTCTGAGATTTTAAATTCCACTTAAATAATTTATATAAATCGTTTCCTTTGTTTTAAGGAACTCCGTGCTTTAGTTGACAAAATTCCTAGATTTCTGAAATATTTTATTTTTTATACTCAGCCTACCCTTCGGTCAGGGGACCTCTTTGCTTTAGCTGTCAACAGACAACAGACCCATCCCTTTGTAGAACGGCCCGAGTCTGTAACGAGGATGAGGTAAATCTAGTCACCACTGTATACATGTAAAACCACGACCATTACCGTTCCCTGTGTAGAACGGTCCGAGTCTGTAACAAGGATGAGGTAAATCTAGTCACCAATGTGTACATGTAAATCCACGACCATTACCCTTCCCTGTGTAGAACGGTCCGAGTCTATAACGAGGATGAGGTAAATCTAGTCACCACAGTATACATGTACAACCACGACCATTACCCTTCCCTGTGTAGAACGGTCCGAGTCTGTAACGAGGATGAGGTAAATCTAGTCACCACAGTATACATGTAAAACCACGACCATGACACCTGAATGGTTTTAAGGAGGCTGGGTGGTCAACGACTTACCCAGCAGATCTTAATCTAACTACGATTCTTTTGGATTTAAACTGCTATATGTATTTACTTTAGGAAAAAAACATATTTTAACCCGCAAAAACTTCAATATTTTACCATGTGTCTTTATAGAGAGCTCTTTTTCTAAGGAAGTTTAATATCACCTAATAGTATAAAATGACCACGAACATCAAACTTCCTGAAGATACGTCAATTGTATATCTAAACTATAAAATGCTATCTTTGTTTTTTTGCTCCAAGCGGATATAAAAATAACTATAATTACAGAAAAAATACATAGCCCGCGTTTGTTTCTTTTTTAATATTTTTGGTATCTATTATTTTTTTTTCATTGTTAATATACTGTAGGTATGTCACATCCACGAAGTCCATGAATTTGGTGAACGATTCTATTCATCATCGTGTCTACAGAGACAGGTCAGTAATGATAGAAGAAATTTGGAACCAACAACACATTGGAATTCAAAGTATAAATTATCCTTTTTAACTCTTCCTGTTAAATTCAGGAGTCAAAATAGCACTAATTTGCTAGCCTTTTTTTTTCAATGAAAATATTTTTAAAAATTATTTTATAAAAGAGTGCCTTAATTATTTCTTATGAATATGCCTGTGTTTAATAATTCAGAATTAACATTGATTGCTAAAAAGGGTTTCTGAAACAGCGTTGAATCACATATTGGTTTTTTTTTTCAAGATATGTGACGCCTACAGGCCAGGCAGTGCCTTTGGTAGAAAGAGATACGTACACGCCTGCTCCTCGTGTTGTGGGACCGACTTGTGTAACTCAAACTGTATGTTGCTCTGTTATACGTTTGATTTGAAAAAGAAACATACAACATTCATCTATAATTTCCTCTTTTACTCAAGACATAATGTGAATACTCCTAAACTGAAACAAGAATTTTAGACCTGTTTCACTCTTTGCCTGGAGAATCTTTTAATTATCGCTCCTTTAATTTTTGACATCGCAAGTCGTAAATACACAAAATCTAAACCAAAGTGCATTTTTTATCAATTCTTTTTAATGGTTAAAAGTTAAGGATAATAATTATTAAAACACTATGTATTTTTATTGATGTAACATTTGACAAAATTTGCTTTATATATTATTTCAGTCTAATAAAATAATTGTTATTTGGTAATCCCCTTTAAAAAACAAAATTTTAAAGCCTTAGGGGGAGAGAACTCTAATTGTTTAAAACACTTAGTCTACGATTTACATCTTTGGTCTGTGTTTTGCAAAATCTACTGATATAAAAAACTATGTGGCTACTCCTTGTAGGTAAACTTCCCGTAGACTGTTCGGATATCTACCAGAATGGCCAGCATCAGACCGGGGTCTACTCGATCTACCCCTATAAAGACCCGAATAGACCCGTCCGTGTCAAGTGTGAAGGGGCTGTACTCGGCGGAGGCTGGACGGTAATGAGGACTGATGTCCTTTGTTGTATCTTCTCAAAACATAGAGTATTAATCATAATGTTATTAACAAAACTTGCTCATATTGATAGGAAAACATGTTTGGCGATATAAATGAAGAAAAATAATGTACTACATGTATTATTGCACGATGGTAAAGCAATATGAAAATTTATTTCCCTAACAATAAACAGATGATATTTACCGGGGGCATTAGTTAAAGAAGGAAACAATTTATTTTCTAGGGGGGAAAAACACTCATATCTGCTGAACATTTGTGTAATAAATTGTTTGTTATACCAAAAATATAAGATTATAAAGGGTACATTGGATTTTCAATCTCAAATAAAGTACATGGGAAAACGTTGTAAATGTATACATTTCGAGGTTATTTTCTATTTTCAAAGTATGAATTAAATGTAGTTTAATTACTTTGATGAGAAAGCATTAAAAGATTTCAGTATTTAAGATTTATTCATTTTGTATGATTATTTTCGATTTTTTTCACTCAGACCATTTGAAAACTCTTATATTTATTCCCTGGGATATTCTATATTCTATTCGTCCTGTCACGTGGCTATTTAGACCAATCAAATGAAGCATAGTTTAGAAATATTATTAATGAGGTACAATATAACAAACTTCATGCTTCACAAAAAATGTTATGAATAATTTAAATGATTAAAAAAAAGCAATTACTTTACATGTAGTTCTTATATAAACATCTAACCTTAACTCAATTTAAACAATGTATAAAGCAGGCTGGTCTTGAGACAAGATAAATATATAATCCCAATACACGAAGTACACATTTAGGTATCCTTCACATCTTACGATTTCCTTACGTCTGAAAAAAAAAAATTACACAGCTTTATTATTTTTCAAAATATGTGATAATGAATAAAGTTTTGTGCTCTCTGAGGTGCAATTCTGAATTCTGAGTTTTTTAGGAGGGGGATGTCATTTTTTTTTTATTTGTTCGGGTTACATAACTACGTATATAAGAAAAGCTGTACTAAAACGAGCTAGTAAATTGAATATTTATCATGTCATCGTACACAAATGCAATAAAAGTATATAATTGTATATCAATAATTACATGGATGTGCCGACTGAACTTTTTACATGTACATTGATGAGATCATCAGTTTTATTAAATTTAGATTTAATCATTTAAATCTTTTGGGTCATATACATGAAGCAATGTCCTTAAATTCAAACTTGTCTGGTATTTTACATATAGATTATGTACAGGTAATTCAGTCCAGGGCGCGGGATAATCCAAGGGTGGATTTCAACACAACCTGGCAGGCTTACAAGGACGGCTTCGGGAACATTAACGGAAACCATTGGCTGGGTAATCTTAGTTCTTATATTGTAACGTAAAAAAATAGCATTTTGAGAAAAAGCGTAAAATAAGGCGACGAATAAACCAGAACCTAGATCCGGAATGATATGTTAGGATACATGTGTGGTTGATTTTAATGGCATGCATTTAAGGAATAAGAAATAATTCTTTTAGTTTTGTGAGGTGATCAAATAGGGTGATCTTATCCAATAAAGCCCAAAGCTAGGGCTTTACGATATATTTGATAGCGTCCGACCGTAATATTCCAAGAATGATTCATTATTACTTATTTTTATTTAATTTTTATCAATTGTATGATTAAATATCTTTTAAAAATACATTGTAGTTATTGATGAAATGTATTGGACCAAAACCAATTCGTAGTGTTATGACAGACAAAATCGCTGGGAAATGTAAATACATGTATATGAATGTGATCTTAAAAACTTTTTAGGAAACGATCTGATCCATCTACTGACTACAAGTAACAACTATTCTTTGTACATAAAAATGAAGGCGACAGATGGCAACACATATTGGGCGGAGTATGATTCTTTCTCTATATCCAATGAGGCTGATGGCTACCGTCTTCATTTGGGACACATTTCTCGAACATATTCATCCAATGTTCCTGTTAATTTTGGTAATCTAATTTTTGTAGATTATTTAACAAAGTTTAACATAATTCCTACTGCATTAAGTATAATTGTTCTTTATCCATTTTAAGAAAGACGTGTTGTCAACAATTTGTTCATTAGATCTACCTTTAATGTTTGGATATTTTTTTTTGGCTATATTAAACAATTATCTAGTATTGAAAATTCCTCCTATTTTAGCTTTTAAGTTTGAATATCTTCACATACAGTGTCATTACACAGAGCTCTCCCTCTTAAGGAGGTCAATATAGTCTAAATCTGGCCACAACCACCCAGGCCTCCTAAGACAATTTTGGGAAAATTATTGAAACAATACAATGCTTTCTTTGATGATTCATGTTCAAGGGTTATATATTTTTTTTTTCTGAACTGATCGCTACCTTCATAACCCGCATGAATCTTCAAAGAAAGCATTGTATTGTTTATATTTACATTTACAGAATCTTTTAACAAATTACTAAATTGACTACTTTTGACCATTGAAAAACGTAAGGTGCATATAATAGAAGATGTACATTCAAAGAAATTTCGAGTCCATCTATTTTTTTTTTAAAATTAAGTTGATTAATATCATTTTATTATATCTTTTATTAGGAAGCGATGAGTTCAGGGATCACTCGATTGTTAACCAGACCTTCTACACGTTTGATCACGACAATGCCGTAAAGTGTTCTGCCCAGTGCGGTTCCGGTTGGTGGTATCGGTCTTGTACAACCACCAATCTGAACGCGCCTTTCAACGAAATTCATCGCGATTCTGTTTGGTATAATGTTATTTCCAGTGGAAAATTTCTCCAATTTTCGGAAATGTTAGTAAAAAGATCTGTGTGACTGTGTCTGTTATATTGTCGCAAAGCGTTCGGACCATTTATGTCTATGGTTCGTGGGTTATAATTCCGATTTAAGAGAGTGTGGAATGTCAGATTTTTACAGGTATTGAAGAGGTCTCAGGTATACTGTAAAAATTATTATCAACAGAATATTTTAATCAGCATATACACAAATATAACAAATATTGAATAAATTATAAACATCTTTAAAAATTATACAGACAATTCATGTTCTAACGGGCTTAATTGTCATTGTTCATAAACTTTTGATTACGCTCTCGGTAATTTTTTTTCTGCTCGTTACACGCTTCCTTTCAAATAAGTCCAATTAAAACAATAAAGTTTTCAATGTACATATACTGACAATGCATGCACCTATTAGCTTTTCTATCGTTAAAAAGTTAAGATCCTACAATGAGATTGCCAATCTAACAACATTAAAACCAGAAGAGAGTTCGGTGACTATTTCATAGCCCCCCCCCCCCCCCCCCCCCCCAGCAAAGTTGCTCAAGTACAGGAATGCAATCAATGACTTCACGATGCATGAAATTCTTCATAAATAAAAAAAAACAGAGATACATGTAGAACATAAAATGGTAACAGTGTTTCAATGCCCAGATAAGCAACAAAAAGTCTACGCATAGTTTTCATCGATCATCTTCTTTAGGTACATATCATCCATCAACTTTGTGGAAGATACATTCCTCCCCAGTTTCTTCGCCTCCGCGGCCAGCTTTATTTTTTGTTGTGTGTATGTTTTCTCTCCGATGACCAGTTCTCTGCAAGTTTTAAAAAAACACACTTAGAATTGGTTGTGATCATTCATTTGTATAAAATAGGAATAATTTTATATTTGATCCGAAAAGAAGAAATATTATGATAAGTAAAGGCAAAAAAAAATTTTAGAATTAGAATAAAGATTTAAAAACATTGTGCTTTTATTAGATCCATTCCTTTATCATATTATTAGGGATAGCGAATCGAATTTATATATATTTCTAGTTTGGGTTCACTTTCTTGAAAATGAGTAGGTAAATGAGTGAGTAAATACCATTTCTATGTATGATAGCTTTTAAATATTTTAAAAGGGAAGCAGAAGAGAGAGAGAGAGAGAGAGTAGCTAAAAGCATTCAATTTGTAATCAAAATACTAGTATGAAACATTCACAACAATCCAATAGAGGGAAGGCTGAAGATGGCTCGATGGTCGTGGCCATTTTTAGACTGCATTGATCTCCTTTAGAAGAAGAGCTCCACATCAAATTACAGGAAAGTACCCAATTTAAAAAAAAAGTTTAAAAAAAAATTTTCTTTACTAAATAATAGTTTAAAGCTAAGCAAATCATTTCTTAAAATTTTATGTAGATCTGATCGTTAGTTTGTTGACCATCCAGCCTCCTTAATTTTGATTTAAAACATGCTATTTCAGAGCAATATAAAGATACAGCCCTGTGATTTATCTTCATTAGACAATTTAATGTACCCTGGTACATCTGTTCAGTGCAAAGCGAAACAACAACAGCAATTACAAAATTGTGGATCATTTGATTTGATAGAAGGATGTCGCAATTTTGTGACAGTTCATACATGCAGGCTATTACTGAATAATTTTTTTTCTAAAATTCGATATTCAGATGGAAGAAGACAGCTACAAATATGTTACTAAAACCTCAGAGGACAATAGCGGGATGGGGTCAAAGCCATTGATCAAAGTCAAATTTGCCTCCATCGAAGTCAATCACCGAGGCATTGCCAAATGTTTTTAAAATACTGTAAAACTAATTAGATACACGTATTCTTCATTTTGCTATCAATCGTCAATAAATTATAAATTATATATATATATAGATGTTTGATAATATTGATAAGAAGTTAGTAAATATGAATTCAGAACTACATATATATTAATATTAAAAGTATATACATGTACTATAGTTATACAATAATTGTTAATATATTGATATATTCTGGATGATATTTTCATACATTGTAGGAAAAAAAGGAGAAAAGTACAAAGAATTTATGTTTAGAGAGAAGTAGTGCTCAGTTGTTACCGTTAAAGAATATGGTAAATACAAAGTTCGTCTTTGATCATTATGGCTTTTGATTTCATTTTACGAACAACACTCAAACATGCTGTACCATACAAAGGGGGGAAAAAGAATTCAAGAGCATATAAAGTACGAGTAAGTATTCAAAACGAATTGGTTACCTTTTCCTTTCTTAAGCTCACTAGTTACAGAGAAAGTCAGGAACAAATGAAGGTAAGATATGTCATAATAGAGATACGTCTCAGTCGTAAAGAATGGTAAAGAAAAGTATTTATAAGAAATGCATAACATCATTGACAATAAAAATTCTACGCTTTCCTAAAGCAATATCATAAAAAAGTTTTATACTAGCTCTACATAATAAAGATGTGTCTTTCGTGATTGCGCAAGGCAGCAGATAGATTTACATTGTGCGTGCGCTGCTAGTTTATCCGGTGAAAGATCTAGCTGACTGCTCTAGTCATAAACACTTACTTATTTTCCCTCTTCAAAACTTAATATCGAACTAAATGAAAAAAGCAAAGTTGATATCGCTCATAACATGTACATGTATATAATTATTGACCAAATTGTGCAATACAAACATTAAATAGTGACTTTAACAACAATTTTTTTTCGGGGATTCATATGTTAGATACTGCTCATGTAAGAACGTGAAATATTTTAAAATCCTTGACGTTATAAGGTAATTATTTGTGAAAAGAGTTTTGAAGTCACCAAATAACAACTTGAAGACTTTACCTGAAGTCGATATTACCATCTTTGTTTATGTCCAGAGACTCAATGAGAATTTCAAGCTGCCTTATGCTAATCTTTACACCAGCTTTCTGAAATTCAAATAATACAAAATGTGCAATTAGATACATGTATATGTATTTAGCTGAATTGCTTTCACAACATATATTTTCCAAAGTTTTGACCTGAAACTAAGTATTACGTACTTTAATTCCCATAATGAATTCTTCTTTTGAGATAACCTGGTTCCCATCCCTATCGAAATCGTTAAATAGGTCCACCAGTCTATAACCAGCCTCTTTGCAGTATTCAATGAGTAGTGACATCGGGTTTCGACGGAAGTCGCAAAACGGATCGAATCTAATCGAACTAAAATCAAAAATCTCTCCCACTACGTTACCAAAATACACAGTGAGGATTCGGTCTTTTTCCAAACTTTGCTGGAGTTCTTTAAACGCCGGGGTAACTAGAACGTCCTGAAACAAAAATGCCTACATGTTATATCATGAATATATGTACATTATGAGTACATGTATCTTTCTAGATTAACTAAGTGTTCTTAGGCCTACGTTTAGATGCGGTATTTTAGAAAGCCTCGAGCTCCATGCATAAATTGATTTTTACGTAGTTGAACGAGATAAATGAAATGTAAAAGAATAAAAATACGATAATTCTTTTTTTCAAAAAGAAATGTCATCAAAAAACTTAAAGCAATTTAAAAATTTATATTCACAAACTGGCATATCTATGTGCTTTATATCTCCTCACCGTCAAATCCAGAACACGGATTTCGCTCATGTCGTTCTTTGCAATAACATTCAGCAGTTCTAGAGGTCCCTCACCTCCCAAAGGATTGGACGCCACCTACAAGTATACGTGCTGTGTTACCATAAGTTATTCATATATATTTACACCAAGTATTTTTCCCTCTATTTCTTACGAAAATTAATAATAATTAATAGCTTTGTCTGACAGGACTGAAATCTACAGGCCCCGTTTATCGATTGGCCGTAACCTTCAGCAACCTAAGAAAAATCACGGACTGCACGAAATAATCATGATGATGTAAAATTCCTGTAGGAGACGATTTGGCTGTTTCTTTTACCTAATAATGTACATCAACAATAATATAGTTAATTTTCTTACTTTTAACAGTCAAATTATTAATTTGTTTAAAGAATATGTAAATATAAACAATAAAATTTTTATTTGATGATTCATGCGGGTTATGAGGGTAGCTATCACTGAAAAAAAAATTGATTGTCAAGACTTCGGATAAGTTTTAAACTTTCAAAAAGATGCTACGTGCCTGCGTATGTTTTATTTGTAGTGAGAACTGACCCTGAGTACTTTGAGGGTGTCGTTATGCTGTAGACCCTGGCTGATGGCCGTGGCCCCTGCCTCGGGTATCCGGTTATGACTAAGGTCCAGTTCCAGGAGAGTCCGGTTATTTTTCAATGCTTTCCCCATTGCTTCACTTCCGTCTTGCGCGAACCCATTCATAGCTAAATTGAGTATTCGCAGACCATAGTTCTCCTATTAACATAAAAAAACGCTTACTAAAACAAGCAGAAAATAATGCTGCACATTGTATCCTAAAATGCAAGTTGTATATGCATGTTGCTTTATTTCATTTTTTTTCCCATAGAAATCGAGAATTTACCTGAACACCCTCTGCAATGGCGATAGCTCCCCTTGTCCTAAGATGATTCCAGCTTAGATCAACAGTTTCCAGTGTTTCATTGTTCGTCAGGACCTCTCGGAGCCAGCCAGCCGCCCTTTCCTCGAACTTATTGTTGGCAAGGTACAGATGTTTGATAGAGGAATTTTTCTAAATATGATATGCAGAAGGAGACCATTAAATAAATTACGCTGAAAATATCACTCATTTTGCCTATTTTTCAAACATGTTTTCAAAGTGTTCTATTTAAAATGAAAAAGTTATTGCATAATAAACTACATGTAATCAGTTAAAGTCTTCTACGAGAGGGTCAAATGATGAAGCTTGCGAATTAATCAAGGTTTTTTTAATGATTTAATAGTATTCAAATTTGACAAAAACCTGTTTACCAAAAGCACTCTACATAGTTTTTCAGCACCGTAGTCTTCAATGGAGTTGCCCGACAGATCGAGTGAGTAGATCATGTCGTTTTTCTGTAACATGTCGCTGATTGCCTCTGCTCCCTCGTTGCCTATCCTATTCTCTGCTAAATGCTGCAAACATACATTGTTTTTTATGTTTAAGTATCAAGCATATGTTTTGGTTATAATTTTTACCAAATATATTTTATGTACATGCATATAAAAAGTTCTTCGTCATATGGCTATTAAATGATCAGTTTTGAGTCCACAATGTATTTAAATAAATTAATCTTAAAATCAATCAGAGCAAAAGCATTCAAAAGAATGTTTTGACAAAAATATTGTTTTCAGCGTCTGTAAACAGAGCACATCGTTTTCCTATGATATATTTACACTTTTCTCATGCATAGTATTGGTATTTGTCATTGTACTATCATACAAATAATGTCTCAACAATTGCTGATGTATATGGTAATGTTTAAAATTAGATTTGGCTTCACGATAATTTCACGGAAACTATTATGCTCACTCAAATTCACTAAACTGTGTTAAAAACGTGTTGGTCATGGTTCAATTTTTGTACAAAATATCTGTTTTACATGTAATGATTTACCAGCTCTGTGACATAAATATTATTTTTCAACATCTTCGCCAGATATATTGATCCTTCAGCTTCAATCCAATTGCCTTCCAGGTTTATTTTCTCAATCTTCTTATTCGTCTGAAGCAAATGATTAGAGCACCATTACATTAAGCAATACCATGATGAATAATGCCAATAGCAAACTTAAATAGATTTTCATATTGCTCTTTTAAACGCATATCAAAGTATAATAATTTCAGGAGTTCTGGTTATTCTAAATACTAATACCTGCATTCAATAATATACCTTTAGCGGCCATGCGATGGCCTTAGCACCATTTGGACCGAGTCCATGATATTTCATACTGAATTCTTTTTCTTGTATGTGATTCAGAAAATATGACGCAGGAATAACTCCTGTTTCCTCACACATGTGCAAGTATTTCTTTTCTCCCGTTTTGTCGTTTTCTATTTCCCTTTTGGCTTCGTTGATCCATTCTGAAAACATCATTATGATATTCTTAAGATACCTTCTGCAAGTTCCGCGTACTTAATAATGATTGAAGGTTTCGGACATTTTTTTGTATCCGATTCGTTTATTCTCATCTTAGCTAGCGAAGATGGTAACATTAAATGGATGTATAAATAGAAAAATAAATTGAAAACTGGTATGATAAAAAAAACCATTTCTATTTTCTTTAGAGTATGTCTACACATTTTAACGTGATTATTAACTATACCATCATAGTGATTATTAACTATACCATCATAGTGATTATTAACTATACCATCATAGTGATTATTAACTATACCATCAGAGTGATTATTAACTATACCATCATAGTCCATATCTAAATCCGTGTCATAGTCGACATCCCTGGAAGATCTGCCATCTTCTGGAAGCTCTTCGAAATCGTCGTCACTGAGATCGTCACCAAACTCGTCTTTCAGCGTGTCGTCGTCCTCGGTTTTCCCGTTTCTGCTGACCTCCCCGTTCCTTCCGGGAAACTCTGTGATCAACAGGCTGTCCGACAGCAGAGCGTTCAGGGCCAGCATTTTGTCTTCCATAGATCCCTGGCTATTGGCTGCAGAGGGGACCCTCCTGAACTTGGCACTGCCCCGCAGGGAGGGTCTCTTTCTGTTAGAATCCGAGGAATCCAGGGAGATTTCACTACTCGGTCGACCATTTTCATTGTCGCTTTCTTTCTCTTCAAGTGTGTTTTCTTTCATGTCTGTCATCTAATTAAAAAGTCTCAAATTTGGTTATACGCTAGTAAGCTTATCTCGTAACTTAGAAATGCATTATAACCAGTTCACATTGGTCTCTAATAACTATGTACTATTTGTTTATTTCTTCCCAATGAGTATTTCATATCCATCAAAATCATAAGGTTCCGGTGTGTTTTATCATTAATTAAGAATAAGACAACGCGCTAAACATAAACACCATTTTTAATGCCCTTAATTCAAAATTTGATTTCAAAGGAATTAAAACATTTAATCCTGTGCATTGTCATATAATCAATTTTAGTATTCAAAAATTAGCTGCCATACAAAATCACTTTCTTGGTGATTCCAAAACTATAGAACCTTTTAATCGTCTTAATATTCAAAAGGTTTTTTAAGTTTTTTGTTTAAAGTTCACATGAGGGACTTAATACAATAGCGACACATGCAATCTTATCCGATTGTGGACTGAGCAAGTCTACATTAGCTATCCTTGCAGAGAACCAAGAGAGTTCTTTGCACTTGTGGTCGTCCTACGGCTAACCCAAGAGTACCCCCATGATATGATTAACACCTATATGATCACTTCGTCAGTAATAAAATACATTAACAGGTGTTTCCTCATTTCTTTGCTTTGGCATACAAGTAATTTATACCCGCTTCTTCAAGTGGTTTATGGTGAATTGCAGACAGGAATGAGGGTGCTTCAAAGTACAATTGATATTGATGTGTATTAAAGAAGTCCGTGTAAATATGCACTCCTAGGCGATTTCGTGTATTTAGTTTGCGCATAATGAACAAAAATTTGTTCCGATGTCCTTTTGAGAAAGGTTGTTCGAATTTACAATCTCTTAAACGAATGAAGTACCGGTATGTCTGATCACACAATACTGATGGTCGCCCATTTACAAAGCAAACATATTACCGATTGTTTAAAATTCTATGACTGTATATGCCATCAGAGTTAACGAGTAAGAACAATTGCAACGGCAGCCTTGGTTTCTATACTGTCTGGGTTTCTCTCAGATATAGAAATCTGTTATTAATTCATTGGTTATTAATGGTTTAAAAGTGTCACTGTAAACGCGGAATCAGTCCCCCGTTGTGATTGAATCATTGGGCAAATGGCCGATGTTTGGTCAGAATGTTTTCAAAAGGTCGTTTACCAAATTTGTCGGTGTCACAATGTTTATTTTCTTTTATATATAAAAGCTAAAATGTTTTATTCATAGATAGAGACCCTTATACTTCACTTAGGTCTGGATAAATCATAAAAGATATGGCTATATAATGAGATATTAATGACATTACTTGAATAGGATCGTTTTTCGAAATATGAAATCTGAGACTTGAAACGATGTCGAACAATTAAAGTATTCATCGACCAAAATTTCAGTATTGAAGATGTTAATATGTATGTTTATTCATGAAAAGTGTCACACCATGGCTATGTAAAGCACGAGGGGATTTTTGTTTAGAAATATACTTCTATATATGTATATATAAGAATAAATTACACCTTTGTGTCAAGATTTTTTGCCACGGATTGTAAACGTCTGTTTACAAAGAAGGCGATTTTTGATATACAAAGCTGAATTAAATGCCAGAAAATTTATAGAAAAAAAAAATCAAACATCATGTGAATTTGAATCGGTTAGAGATACAGGCTCTCGAGTGAGTAAATATATTTTGCTATTAACTGTAAATAATCTATTAAAGTAAATAATATCTACTTACCACGAGCTAGTTACAACGGGCTACGGGGAAAAAATAGACAGACCCAAAGTACCCATCTGTTTGTTCTTCTTTCTCTCACGAATTCTCTGTCTACATATTCCAGTTTATAGAAGCGAATTTCCTTTTTTGCCGGTGTCTGGTTTGCAGGTCCCACCGAGCGAAAGTTTCAATGAACTGCAATTGTGAACACAAAGTGATTATTTCCCATATCGTCGATCGGTCTCACTGTGTCATTTAATCTTTATTGTCCCAAGATTAACGCGGTTTAACGCCAGGAAAGCCCCTTACGCCAAAGACGCAAACCTGCAGGTAATCCTTTTTCTGCTGCTATAAAGGGACATCAGACTATGCACTTGTTATATTTTTGGGTGCCCCGTGTGGGACTTTCCTATCCCGGTGCTTTGCCAGAGATGATAAAGAAAGCTCTCGTTGGGGACAATCGATCTGGTCGTTGTTTGCTTTACCTTTCAATACACAGCGAATCCAATTTATTTCCCCATTCTTCTTTTAACTGATATGTATACGTAGGTTAATACACCGGGCGAAAAAATATTAAAGAAATTTAAATGCTCATTACGCAACTATTGGATATTCGGGGATTTTTAATGCACAAAATCGGGGGTCGTTGATAATTTTAATTTAAGTAAATTCAATGGTTTTATCCACCTGCTTCGATCATTTGGGGACTTTTACCTCATGTGATGTAATCTTTAAGCTGTATGTATATAATGTGAGCCAATGATTTATTAAAGTTATTTTTTATAGGAGTGTCATATCCACGACCAAGGAGGTACATTTTGACAATCATCGAACAATGATGGAATTTTAACAAGGAACGTCGAGTATTGTAATTCTTACGTATACACAGAAGATTTAAACAACAAAAAGATTAGTGACTTATTGGGATTGCTCATCAAATTAAAATATCCGTACCTGAATAAGATTACTGCTATTCTCTTTTGAGAAGTGGATGTAGGCTATGCCTGTCCACTTCTCAAAAGAGAATAGATTACTGCATGAGCTAATGAAAATTTTTAAGAACAGAAAAAATATTCTATTAGGTAACACATTATACGAGTATATATTGTCGAGTCTTGAAAATGATCTTGTTATTGAGAGAGAGAGAGAGAGAGAGAGAGAGAGAGAGAGAGAGAGAGAGAGAGAGAGAGAGAGAGGAGAGAGAGAGAGAGAGAGAGAGAGAGAGTTTTAGGTGTTGTGTCAATCCGCTTTGTTGTATGTTGCTCGTTAGCATCATACAGAGAGAGAGAGAGGCAAAGCACTACAAGTCAAGAGGGGGATTTCTCAATCAATACTTCTTTATGTCCCCAATCAGACGCTTGTCTTGAGAAACAAAATCTGGCGCTTTTTCTGCAGAAGAAAGTATTCCATGTATAATTGGAAGCATTTCCGGTTATGTTTATTGCCTTCTTGGACATAAAACTGGAGCAGGGTAGGGGAATACTGCCGTTTGATTACATGTAGTATTGATCACGAAAATCACACCTCAATAAAAATTGCATCTCTATGGAAATCATAAAGGTTTTCCCGCCAATTCTTCTGTGATCTTACTTTTTGTTTTCTTACATTTAAGAAAAGGAATTATATCTAAACCAAGTTGTGCGATAATGATTTCCTTATGACTATATCATTTGTAGCCATTTTGTTATAATAATATTAGGTTTACATAAGTAATATTTTTGTACAAAACAAGGTCAATTTCTTACCTTGTGATCTGTCGCTAATCCTCGTTGTTTTATTAATTCGGGACATCAACCTTCAAAAAAAATCTTTATCATTGTGCAGGATTTGGTCAATTTAAATGGACTTTCTCAGTACGTGTATATTTTAAATCTTTCCAAGCCCTTTCCTATCTTTCTGCACAACAGGTAGATGTGTTATTCAGACAAACTGGATAACAATACTTAATTCTGTTTTGACAAATCTAAGTGGCCAAGAATTATTCACAGCTGAAAAGGCTCTGCATTGTAAATAAACACTGCATAATAGCACAAAGGGTCATTGTCGGAAAAATACGGGTTTATAAAATTTTAACAAGTGCTGTTCAGTAACCTTTTCATAGTCAATAAAGTTTTCTTCGATGTATTTTGTGATTCCATTGAAGTCCTTTGAACGTCGCCTGCTGGGGATGTTTAAAAGTTAATGAAGAAAGTGATCAAGTTATATGAGTACCCGAGTGTTATATTCTAAATGAATTTACTTAAAACTTCTGAGATCGAAAATAAGATATCATATTACTTTGTTTGATCATCATACTTTGTCTTAAATCAGACAAATCCATTTATTCTTGAATTAATATTTTCATATATTTATTGAACTAAAAATGTAATATGCATGTATCTTTGGCTCTATAATTCCTTAAACAATATTGCAAATTAGCAATATAAAAAGTAATTTTTTTCTAAATCCGAAATATCCAAAAATGCGGCTCTTTTTTTCATAGATATTTCAACACACGCTGTATATATAGATGTACATGTATGTAACAATATGAACAAATCAACTTAAATAAAATTGTTCATGAAATGTTTTCCATATCATTTTGATTTTATAGAAACGTTTTTTAAAATTTGTTTCACAGAAAACGATTTTCTTTTTTTCTGTGGGATTTGGGGGAGGAATAACAACGGCTTCAGTTTCAAACAAACTGTCTGTGTTGAATATCCGGGGCGAGGATTCTGTATTCCTTGGAAACGAATCTCTCGAGCGAAATTTCCTGTTGTCTGTCCTAAGGAGACTCGCTTACGACTACAAGCTCTTTATATTCCCACAAAAACCCCGGTGCGTCTCCCCCATGCATCAAAGGTGAGTCGCTGCTCGGCCATCGATCGACGACCCGTTGTTAAGTAACACAGAAATCTTGTTAATTATTTGACATCTATAAGTTTATTTAATGCACGCAATTTGTTGTATGTATATTTGAGATCTCTGACGAAGATTTAGCACCAACGGAATAAATAAAGACCTGGAGATAATAAATACTGTGCCAGTTATTGCTCCGCAACGGTTAGATTTACAAGTGTTTGTTTCATTTATGTTACCAACACGTTTAAGTAAGAAGGTAGACAAATTTTAAAACACCTACTAGTGATAGCTAACACAACTAACTAAACTTTGTATTTTAAAATCGGTTTTGTTAATGAGAGAGAGAGAGAGAGAGAGAGAGAGAGAACTTGTAAAGATTTAAAAATTCTAAATTAACATTTATATAGACACAATATGATAACGCTACCTATCAAACAAATGGCTTTTGATGTTTTTTTTTTCTCTTTTTTGCGACGTACCTGAAATTTTTTTTCGGAAAAAAATATAGGATGAGTATGTTCACACGTCAACTTGATTAAAATTTCGAAAAATCAAAGAATACGTTCACTAAAAAATAAACGTTCAGTATGTTTTAATTTCAAGCTTTTGCGTCTCTAAGTTATTGTATTTCATCTTAGTGTGATGAGTCCTTGGGGTTTTTGCAACCTTTGAGACATCGTTCGTTCGAATATGCTCATATACAAAGCATATATATATACACTTGTTTATGCCAAGCATAAGTCGTGTCTTATCGAAAGGATATCCTACTCACAAGAAGGAGAGGTTATCTGATAAAACTGGGATGGGTTAAAGCACCGGAAAAACACACACCTGATGCTGAGGAAAAAATTAATTAATTAGTTCCTGAGAATTCGATAACAAGATGTTTCACCCCAGACGTAACGACGTTACATTGTTTTCTATTTTCTCACCAGATTTTCTCCCGTTCTCCCAAATTTAAGAGAGTGAACAAGTGTCAGTTCACGCTGTCTCCATGAACACCCGTGGGGATAAGGAACTTGGTCAACGAGCTTTAACTGAACAAGTATTTTTTGGAACAGTGAACACTCGGGGAGAGTTTTATGTTTAAAAACACAAGTAGTCGGTGCCCCTTTTTCACATTTACAAGTACATGTAGAACTATCCAGACTTTAAACCGAATTGGATTGACTTAAAAAATTTAATCATTATAAAATTAGATGCTTTTTATTCTTATCTGCTATTCGTTTTGGAAAATTTGTGTCCCTAAGATGAGCTAAAGCCAAAGAAATATGAGCTCTATCGCCTCGGTTTTCCTAATGATGACGTCAATGCTAGCTTTCTGAATAGCAGTAATTCCTCTTTGCTCTGTCCAAGTCCTATTGCATGTGGCCTTTCATTCGATGTTGATTGCTTTAGCGTAAAATTAGTACTTTTGAAAATAAATGTAGGTTAGAGATGAATATTAATTTTGAAGTACATACGTTTAAATTATGTAGGCAGAAACTGCTTGTGTAATATCTGTTTCAAATCAAACAAAAAAATCACTTTACTGATATTTGAATTTGTGAAAATATTATCATTTCCTTTGTTTTGTCGATAATATTTTAATTCGTAATTTTTATTTATGAAAGGAGTGGGGGGGGGGATTTTTCCCTTTTTATTTATTGTCATTATGTTTCAATAACGTTTCACCAGAACTGTAGTTGTAGATAACAAATACACTGTAAATTCATCCATTTCAAGAAGACTATAAATAGTGTTATCTGAAACATTCATTTTGTCTTATATTATTTATTCTAAATCGTCAGCAAGTTTTTACGTAAATGAAACATTCCCAGAACGATGTATTTGTATGCAGTATCTAATTTTGATATTTTTTTCTCTTTTCTTCTATTTTCATGATATACTAATATGTAAATCTCAGATTTGCGAAAACTGTTAAATAAAAGGCTTATATATAACATACTTAAACAAATAATGAAACAACCATCGCAGTTTTGAATTACTCTACAGTAAGAGAGAACTCTTCTTGATCATTTGACTTAGTTTCGATTCAGTCGAAAAGATGAGCAAGAATTTATATGTCAAAGCATATATTTCTTTTTTTCTAGTCCAAATAACGGCCTTTTATTAATTAATATTCTTCTCGTTATCAATATATTAGTAAATAATCCTGCTTGATTAAAACTCATTCAATTTTTTTTAATTTGTTTGTCTTGCAATAACGTCAAAAAAGACTTCCATGCGTTCGTATTAATTTTGAGAATTTTTAAACATGCATCTCATTAGAAATAGTAAAAATGATTACATCATTATCATAGCATATTCTATTGACACTGTGCTGCATTTCTTTGATTAATTTTAAATGAACTTACTCAACGTCATCTTCTGTGGTGAATAAATGTAATTAGCGTCTGTTACTCGGTTGTTATGTCCTTACTTCATAGAAAACAACGTTCTAACGTTAACATGATTGACTTTACTGTTTTAACTGCAAAACGATGAAGTTGAACACATCTCATATTTAAAAACATTGAAGACAGGAAACGGAATACGTTTGATCTATTTCCCTTAGTTAATTGTGGTTTTAATCGGAACTGAAATCTAAGCAAGCTTACGTAGTTCCACTCTAACTTTTGATTTATTGGTTGAAGTAAATAAACATGACTTATATTGACGACCCGTTATCTTACACCAGGTTTTTTTTCTCCCTGATGTTAAACTAAATACAAGAAATGTTGTAAGTAGCTGCTTGGTAGAGGTCAGTTGTTGAACTTCGTACCAGTCACGTGACATAGGAATCATTAACGTCAAAATAAAAGAGTTCCATAAATGTGTCATGAGGTTCGTAAATCCTAGGAGGTTCAAAATGACAGTGAAAACAGATGTACGCAAGATTTTATTTTTATTTTTTTTTTGCTTGAACCGAACAACAATTAATCTATTTAGTTTTCAGTGTACTATTATTCTTCTATGTTTCATCACCACGTCATATTTAAGTGTATGGTTATAACGTTTAGATAACAAACAATATATATTGTCCCTAAAGCTCCTGAATTCTGGTGAACTCTTATCTTCGGAAACATCGTAACAAATTTTTAAGATGAAATGTGAGGTGATATGGCACCCGATATCCATTTGCCCTTTATTAGTGTCTATCAACTTGGATTTCGGATTTCATGCTTCACAGCAAAGTTTTCATTTTTTTTAATTATTTTTTTTTTGTTCTCGAAGACGATGGGTAAACAATAGATATAAACATGACAAGGTTTTAATCTTTTTAGCCCTGGCAATAATGAAACTTTAATGAAATCGTGATATGTGCCACTTATAATGGAAATTACGCACGTGTGTCTCAAGCATTGCGACCTCAATGGCGTATCCACCTACTGATGACAAAGCAAAACTGAGGCTCTCACGGAATAATGGACGGGAATAAATGGTGATCAGCAGCTACATTGAATAATAACACACTCCAAATTAAGGGAAAATAGGTTCAATATACATGTAGCAAAAAGTATATGCAATTTCAGATTTAAAATGTTATCTTCTCAGTTTTTATTTTATTCTATTTTATCAGAATGTGTCCAGCTTCTGCTTTTTACTATTTTGTAAATGATTTTTTTTTAAAAACTCTTTTTGCTCTCATATAATGGTCCAATAACTGTTATCGGATTATCTTGGTGGTCAGGTGCCTTGTGAGGAAATGGAGCAAGCATATGGAAGTCTGAGAAGCATACTATTGGTGTACATTATTATACTTTCATGTTAAATACTGAAATCTGATTGGTTTCTAAAGACGCAGTTGATAATCCGTTCTATAACCCTAAGCGTTAGTAACACACTTAGCAACGGGTAACACTATATAAATAGTGCCTGTTTGGGAGGGTAACTGTTAAAATTGACACCCCAAGTAAACCATTGTCAACCGACGCGAAGCGGAGGTTGACAATGGCTTTCGAGGGGTGTCAATTTCAACTCTTACCCTCCCAAACAGGCACTATTCATTTTATTATACTGAATGTTTTAGTTTAAAAGAAGATTTTACTGCTTATATATAGAAATGAAGTGAATTCTACGGCGAACCGTATGCGCATAATTTCCGCGCATGTAACAATTCGTTGTGTTACCCGTTGCCAAGTGTGTTGCTCACGTTGAGGGTAATAGAACGGATTACCAACTGCGTTTAAACCAATCAGATTGCAGTATTTAACATGAAAGTATAATAAAACGAATTGTTACATGTAGATTATGCGCGTACGTTTCACAGTAGAATTCACGTCATTTCTATATAAAAGCAGTAAAAAAATTCTCTAAAATTAAGACATTCAGTATAATAAAATAAATAGTGCCTGTTTGGGAGGATAAAAGTTGAAATTGACACCCCTCGAAAGCCTTTGTCAACCGCCGCTTCGCGTCGGTTGGCAATGGTTTCCTCGGGGTGTCAATTTCAACTGTTATCCTCCCAAACAGGCACTATTTATTCATCACAACATATAACATATATCATAAGTATAAACAAGTAATCATAGCGCAACGTCTCATTTCAGAATATTGATCCTTCGTCCAAGGGAAGAGGGAGGGGGTCCAAAGATAATTTTGTTTGCAAGGAGGGGGATGTTCGATGTACTCTGGGAATTGAAATAAAAGTTGCCATAGTGTAAATTGTAATCAAAGGACGAGTCAGGACAAGATTAATTATATGGCTCATAATGTATGTAGAATCTGGATTTTAAGTGTGAATAAAATGTAGAATCTTGATCATACGCCACTCCAAAATGGAGTGTCTAGATCACAAGTCGAACCAACGTGTAGTGTCTAATTATAATTCACTACATCATTAAGTATCTGGATCATAAGTCAGACCAATATTTAGTATCCGGATCACTTCAACATGTAGTATCTGAATCACAAATCACTCCAGCATATAGTATCTGGATCATAAGTCAGACCAATAAGTAGTATCTAGATCATAAGTCAGACCAATATGTAGTATCTGGATCACAAGTCAGACTAACATAAAGGTCTGGATCACAAAGTAGACAAACATGTAGAGTCTAGATGACAAATAAGATGAATATGCAGTATATGTATCCTAAGAAATACTAGCATGCAATGTCTTCATCACAAGTCAGACCAGTATGTAGTATCTGGATCACAAGTATTTCCGACATGTAGTATCTGGATAACAAGTCAGACCAATATGTTGTATCTGGATAACAAGTCAGACCAATATGTAGTATCTGGATAACAAGTCAGACCAATATGTAGTATCTGGATAACAAGTCAGATCAATATGTAGTACTAGTATCTGGATAACAAGTCAGACCAGTATGTAGTAGGCCTATCTGGATAACAAGTCAGATCAATATGTAGTACTAGTATCTGGATAACAAGTCAGACCAGTATGTAGCATCTGGATAACAAGTCAGACCAATATGTACTATCTGGATAACAAGTCAGACCAATATGTAGCACTAGTATCTGGATAACAAGTCAGACCAATATGTAGTACTAGTATCTGGATAACAAGTCGTACCAATATGTTTTGTTTTCCATTGAACTGAAATGTCACACTTTCATTGGTTTAAACATAGCACGTTATTGCCTCATATATTTCTATATTTGTTCGGTGAGAAATAATATTAGGCAATATGGCCGTCGTTGGCCGACGCTTCGCTTACTCATTTCGATATTTCATAGTATTTAATACATAAACCGCATGCCGTAAGTTCTTAAAGTATTTGGAGTAGTTGCCCTTTGAAATTCTTTAAAATTAGAGTAGTTGCCCTTAGAATATTGACGTCACTTTGTTTTGTCTGGAGCAGAACAAAATGGCAGCGTTGAAATTTGCTCAAATCTCTGCAGAGGAAAGGGAGAAAACATTTAAAATTAAATAGCAAGAAAACTTTGTAGGTAAACATGGGTGAAGCAAAGATTTTAAAAGACTATTGAAAGGTGAGATTGAAAATTTTGAAGAGTTTAAATGAGTTAAATTGGAAGCGACGTTAGGCATCTTGTACATGGATTTGCGTAGATCAACGCTATTTGTGAATAAATATGTCGCTTGATAGTCCTCGGGAAAACAAAACACTTATTAGGTTAGTTACTGACTCACTACGGAAATATATTGGGTTGATCAATGTCATAGACGGCTCGGCTTCGCCTCGCCATCTATGAGATTGATCAACCCAATATATTTCCGTAGTGAGTCAGTAACTAACCTAATAAGTAATAGTATCTGGATAACAAGTCAGACCAATATGTTGTATCTGGATAACAAGTCAGACCAATATGTAGTACTAGTATCTGGATAACAAGTCAGACTAATATGTTGTATCTGGATAACAAGTCAGACCAACATGTATGTATGTATCTGGATAACAAGTCAGACCAATACGTAGTATCTGGATAACAAGTCAGACCAACATGTATGTAGTATCTGGATTACAAGTCAGACCAATATGTTGTATCTGGATAACAAGTCAGACCAATATGTAGTATCTGGATAACAAGTCAGACCAACATGTATGTAGTATCTGGATAACAAGTCAGACCAACATGTATGTAGTATCTGGATGACAAGTCAGACCAATATGTAGTACTAGTATCTGGATAACAAGTCAGACCAATATGTTGTATCTGGATAACAAGTCGGATCGACATATAGTATCTTGATCACAAATAAGACCGACATGTAGTATCTAAATCACAAGTCAGACCACCACGTTGTTTATAAATTACAAGTCAGACCAGCATACAGTATCTGCATCACTGATCAGACCAGCAATTAGTCATCTGGATAACAAGACAGACCAGCATGTAGTATCTGGATAATAAAAATAAGATCAACATATAGTATCTGGATCAACGTGTAGTATATGGGTCACACGTCAGACCAACATATAGTATCTGGATCACGTTATGACCAATTCAGCATGTAGTATTGAGAAAACATGTCAACATCAATATTCATTATCTGTATTACATATCATATCAACAGTTGTTTTAAGTGTACGTTTTGGGGGTGATAAAAGAAAAGACTTTCTGGCCTTTTTACGTGTAAATGTATTTTGTTTTCAATGATAGTACCCTACCACATTGGGAGTTTTACCAAGATGCGTCGTATCTTGGAACCAAGGTACGTGTATAAACGTGGGTGTGGCACTGATGCTTGAATTGTCTTAAAAAGTTGTTTATGCGTTCTCTATGTTTAGCGCTTTATTTTGTCTTTTAGTGGCAATAAAAAAAAATATAACACATTTACAAGAAAAAGACAAAACTTTCGCAATGACTCTCTAGAATTTTGGTATCATATTCTATTAAGTAAGTGATAATGAAGTGAGAAATTGGTGAACGATTTTCGATAAATGTCTGTCTATTTCAAAACCTTAACAGTTCATTTCTAATCCCAGATTAGTGTTTGATTTTAAGTTTGAAAAACTTTAGATCAGACAAATTCAATTTATGAATTGCATGGATTTGTAGAACAATTAATTTTACCACCTTTTAGCACTTTAATCAATAGAATACGTGGATACATTTGAATGTTTTATAAAACTGCGTCGCGCTGTAAAAGCCTCTGAGAATCAACGTGCAAAAGATATTTGAAAAGGATTATGACTTCTTGTAAATGTTTACTTTTGACATTTTTTTCAATGATGTTTACTTTATGGGGTGCGCATTTCTTAATGCACACACGAACACTCCTCTGTCTTAGATTTTTAATTGTTACGTAGTCTCTTAAAATATTGTCCCGATGTTTTACAAATCGCTAGTGAAATATTAATTGGTGAAATCAGTTTGCAGATCATCGTTAAATCAGTTCAAGATATTTTTTTACATATAGATAATTATGAAGATGTCTCACTCGGATCATAGTCTCTATAACCAATGCCATGAAAATACGGCACTGGATTTCCCAAAAGAAAACGACGCCGTGTATGCAGTAATTAAAATTTGACATTTTCCCCGGCGTAACGTTGTGGGATCAAGCAATGGAGAGGGAGAAATCTCCATAAAATCTCTTCTGTAACGCACAATGTTCTTTTATGGTATTGTATAAATGATTCCCTTTGTGCAACAGACAGCAACGCAAAAAAAAAAATCTCAAAATGCACGGATTGCAAAATTCTTAACGCTACAAAAACAAGCGAAAACAGTCAGAAGGCAGACCACCGAGAAAATTACATATGTCTTAGGAGGAAAAATGACAAATACATCAACAAAAGAAAACAAAAATCTGTGAGACTTTGGGTCGAACGTTTCTTGTCCACTGACAAGAGCAATCACCATGGAGGTCTCAAAGGGGAAATATTGACGTCACGCACGGTTGAATGTAACGTGACATCGGCTCTGCAGCGGTAGCAACCAGGAAATTACTTCAAGTGCATCACTTGTTGCACGCGCAGCGTATGAAACCAATTTTCGTATTTACATGTTTATGTTGTGTAAAAGAATTTCGCTCGAAGGGGTTAATTGGTACGTGCAGATTGCGTACTCTGTTTATAAACAATTTTGTCGGGATTCGGGGATAAAATAATCAATTAGCACTGCTTGTTAACAAAGCGTTTTGAAGGGAAGGGTCCAGGGGTCAGGTAATGAACGGTACTGGGGCCCCGCACTATCGTCTTCTTTTGAAGAGAGTTGTCCACAGAGTATGATAAGTAACCTATAATGTCGCTTATTTATTTGTTGTTCGTGATTCAATTAAGATCTCTTTCAAGTTTTGAACAAGGCTGTTCTATTTCACGTTAATCAACGTCCTTTCATTTTTCTTTTTTAAATTAATGGAAGAAACTCTTGAATTTGTTAATTAATTTTGAAAAACAATGGAACCAAAGTCTTTGGATCGTATGAGTTCCATTCTATAGTAACTCAATTTGACCCAGATTGTCTCAGATAAAAATAAAAGAGAGAGAGAAAGAAGAAAAAACTCGAAACGGGAGTTTATCAAACTGAATATCTGGAGGTTTAGAAGCGGTAGATGAATCTATGGCATGTCTGATGTGATTTGTTTGCGAGCCTACGTAGAGGTTGGGCGATAAGAAGAGATACAGGGAGAGATTCGGGTTACAGTAGAAGAAGTTCCGAGTTAACGGCACACATTACAGTCAACGGAGGAACAAAAAGAGCTTCGATGTATATGTCTATGACCTAACACGCCTCGGCAATTAGTTTAATGTTAAGTTTTGGTGTTTGATTCTTCTACCTGCTTGAGTATCCGCATCAAGCCCCGTGCTCCGGGAGGATATAATACTTTTTTTCTTTGAGAAGTATCGTTATATAAACGAGTTCCAGAGGTTAATTAATGGTGAGAGTTTTAAGGAAAGGGGCTACTTCTTGGCAAGTAAGGCTTCTAGCGCCGTGGATGATAAGCAGTCGAAGTGAATATTACAATTAATTACGGATTAATAAGGAGAGGCCATGTGATTCGGGATTAGCGTTTGAAGATCACGGACCCAGCCTTCCAGCTTTCCGCGCACGTTTTTGCAGTAATTATCGAGAGAGTGCTTTATCGCCGTTTTTTCATAATAATTCATCTCCAATATAAATATAATATAGATAAGATATATCCGACATTCCTCTACAACAATCGGAGGCACTTCAAGTTGTTACGTGATGAGTGCGCGGGCACAAATTCGTATTTACGGAAATAACTGTTCCATACTACAGTTATAAGTCATGGGGCACTAAGGTCGTGATATTGGTGAAAAACAAAACTTAAAAAAAAACACCAAAAAATATAACTATGGATGGAGTTTTAAGAGTGAAAACAATTTGTGTGACATTGGTGCTATGGATTTCTGCCTGTGTTTTGGTCTTCGCCGATGTTGGACTTATACCAGGGCCAATTGTCACCAAGGCCCAGTGTCGGGCCAAATGTCTGCAAGAGGTATACAATTATTGGTGTTCCTATTCACTTTTTGATCAAATTTACCCGTTTTCAAATTTGTATAAAATAACTTTTTCGACGCTTTTTATTCCGTGCCAAGAAATTTAAAACAAGGGTTAATTTCTCACATCATCATTTACTTAAACTTAAGAACACCCGATTCAACAAAGAAATTTTGATCATTTCACCATAGATAAATCGATATTTTTTTTAAATTTAAATTTTGTTTTATAAAGGAGTGGGGTAAAATTAAAGTTTTCAAATTAGATGAACTGCATCTTAATTTTGTTATAGTAGCAGATTATGAACAAATACAATGTACTAGTCACGATACAATTAATGTTTTGCCTGTACTTGTTACATGTTAAATTAAAAGAAATTGGAATTTAATAAAAGAGATAAATCTAATATTGATTTTAAATCCTGCTTGTCACCCTTATATGGTTTTTCCAACTTTAAAAAAAAGTAAACTCAGAGTTTGATATGCAAAGATATTGCAAATGAGGATAAATATGAATGAGCCATGCATTGCACTCTCATAAAATATTATTCCTTTTAAGAAGATTTAATTGATTCAATAAAAATGATATGATATAAAGTTCCATGTAAAAGTTGTAGAAAACTAGTTGCCCATGAAAAATTTCTACTCAGAAAATAGTCTCATTTTTTTCTGAATACAACAGACACTTACCAAACCTTTGAAAAAATATATTTATTAATTGTAAAAATTAGATGTTAGCATACCTGTTAACCTTCCAAAGCTGCTATGTAGGAGAATCTCCCCCTTACCAACTTGGCTAAGGGGGAGATTTTGCATAAACGACGTTTTTTCACGTGAAATGCAAATATATATTAAAAATACTGTTAGATACCTTATTTTACCATCTAATTATTACCATTGCAATCATTTTAAATTTTATTATTTCTATGACTACCAGTGTGTAATTACAACTTGTGTTGCTAACAGTTAGAGATTCATTAAAACAATTATTAGGTACATGTATATGTATGATAGAATATTGCATCTATGGAACATTTGAAATGGATAAAACGTAATATGCCCCCTTTTTATACCAATGTTCAATGTCTTTCTAATGCCAGTCAAGTGTTTTTTGTAGCAGTTGTTTAAAAAAAAAGGTAAAACATTGTCACCAAATCATAACTTCTGAGTCTAGCTAATGCAGTTAAGGTGAGGGATCGCATTCAGAACTAACTTTGTGATTAAGTAGTGAAAGGCAACAGACTATGCCTTTACTTATTTCCCTGGCTGTTGGCGCTATAGATGCCAAATTGTGCTATAAACTTTCCTAAGGTACAACTGCATGATAATCCTCAAGAAATAATTAATCTTGTATTAAGTTTTCTCGATGCAAAAATCTGTTTTCGCTTTCACTATTTTTAAGGTAACATTGTTGTTACAAGCAAAGAGAATTTATGAGAAAACAGGTTTGTTATTAGGTGTACATGGCTGGGGACAAATTGATTAATATGTTTGCAATTTCATTTGTTCAATGACAGTTGAATGCAAACATGCAAAACACAGGTGCAGGTACACAAATGCATACATGCTACTTGGAAATGTGGTTTTGAGAAATTAAAAGATATTTATCACTCATAAAAGGGGTGCAATTTAATTGCACTGGAATGCTCTTTATGTGGGAAAGATAAGATGGTTTTGTCTGATGTTCATATTTTTCTTTGCTGGCTGTAAATTCTAAAATCCAAACTGACTTAGAAATTATGTACTGAAACTTTCATTTAGTGGTCTACAGGCAGTATTGTAGTACTCAAATAGATTATTTGATTCTGAGTCTTTTTTTCTTTTACCTTTTTCTAGCTTTTAATTTGTTTAATACAAGAAAGAAACATAACTATGCTCCTGGAAAAATATTTCTATTTCATGAAATACAGTGCATTATAATTTTGGAAATAAACTTTTTGATATTTATGGTAATCTTTTCTTTTTATTAAAATACTGTTATTATATCAGTTACTAATCTTACTAATCTATGATTAATTATTATGGTATATAGCAATATTGTCTTTTCATTTTTTTTCACAATTCATAAATTAATTTGAAAGTCTTAAATATATCAGTGTATCATAATGTATATTGATCAATTTAAAAAAAAATGGGTTGTATCAGTGTGTGATTTCTAAACTTTTAAAGTTATATCATATTTTCTTAAATGTTAATAAATTGGTTAAAATTACAACACTAAACCATTCATTTTTTGCTTTAATTTTGTCCTTATATCTTTCAGTTACTGAGATCTCCATTTGATGACAAATCTTGCTTCAGGAGAAAAAGTTGTGATGTGGTAAGATATTTAAATACAAATCATCCACATCTCTCTTCAGAAAAATTCCAATTTTGTTTCCCCATGTTTCAGTCCTTGATTTTACAATAATTAAGCATGTCATTTTCCCCAGAACCTTTTAGTAACATCATACAATGGCTATTTTTTGTAACATTTGCCATGAGTTTGTGAACATTAGGATTTAGATCCGACCCTTATGCAAGGTCATTTATTAGCCTTAATTATTGAGAGCGAGTGGGTATATAGCTGCTTTTCAACTATTTTTGCCTCAATTTCCATTAAGTCGATGTAGAGCAAGCTTGATATAATTCATTAAGAAGAGTGAGGGTAGATTTCACTTCCTGATATCTGGAGAATCACTAAAGAAACAATGACAGAGAGCTTAAATCTGGGATACCAGATTGGATAATGTATGCAAGCTGCACTTTGAAGTTACTGAAATTTATTTGTGATGTTCACATCGGCTATTGTATAGAGATCTTGCCAAACATAGCTCATACTTAAGTTCTCTGGAAATAACCTTTTCGTTAATTGTGACAGTATACACTTTTTTCATGCCTTCACCATGTGTTAACAGTCAAAACTATTGTCTGAAGGGAGCAGACTTAAGAAATTTTTGTCCGAGCCTTAGGCCGAGGACAATAGTTTCTTGGGACCTCATGTGTTAACATGTCTTTGATTATTGATTAAAGACAGAATTATAGTTACCAATTTTTTAAACATCAATTTACATTGTAGATATATATAAAGCTTAGTAATAATAATTATTACTTTGGAACAAAAAAGGATGCACATTAAGAAAATATTATGATTTGCTTATTGAATTGAACTGAACTGAGCTTAAATATATAGTATAAATTTATAGAGGGTGCTATATTTTTCAAAAGTATTTCACAGCTAGCTAGAGCTGAAAAACTGGTTTTGCAACTGTTAGACCACAAGCGAGTACGTATGCACTGCATTCATTTGATCAATCGGCATTTAAATTCATGGAAGACCAGGAAAAATTACTTGGTTATCCATAAATGTATCCGATTCAGTAATGATGTGTATGTGAAAAATATGACGGTATCTTAGAGATCTGTCTTAACTGCACTTTTTCTCTTCTTTTATTTTCCAGTGTTGGAATATGTGTGAAAATATCATCATTACACCCGAAATATTTTCAGAAATCTGCAACAATGAGGATTACTGCGTAAGATATCAAGTTTTAATATCCTGTTTGTATCTATTATGAGAATCGGCCAGGGGGTAACAACTTTCGAATATGTTATAAAAACCAATCTCAGATTTGTACCTTTTAAACTCTAGAAAGGTCTGACATTTCTTCTAGACTGTTTGATTCATCTTAAGCATCAAATTATTAATTAGAAACATGTGGAAAAACTGCTGTACAAGAAGTATAAGATAGCTAGCTCTGATTCATTCAGGATTGATGAAGCAGTTTTAAAATTTTGACCAAGCTGACTGCAGATGCAAAAGATTTTCAAAAATAAAAAAGTATGCTTAATGAATGAACTACCAATGTATAAGTTTTTTATGAAATGTTTATGCATCTTTCTTTCTTTTTAACTGTAGCAAAGGGGTTGCCAGATAGCATGCAGCTTCAACAAAACAAAAGGTAGATATATACATACTCTATGGATAGTTATGTTTAGTGACTGTTGAGGGGATAACATTGTTTTATACTGGATGTCAAATTACCGACTGGTCAATATTTTGTAGTACATGTTATTACGTACCTTCTATTCCAATATATTATACGTACAGCATTATCCATTTACTATACATGTACCGGTATATGGAAACATACTTGGGTAAAATATGTTATACTGTATAATGTTATTTGAGCCAAAAGTAGTATAGAAATTTAATTTCCAGAGGGAACCCCCTTTCTCTGTGTACATTATACATACAGTATATGAAGTATTGTGTAAGAGGCATAGCGATGTACTAGGCCGCTCATATTTTGCCCTGTTTCTAGGGAGAAGAAAAGTTTCATTTCTCTTTTATGATGCACTGTCTTAGACAGAATATAATTTAATGATTGTGTTCGCATGGCCAGGAACAGTCAAAATCCAATTAAAACAAGTTCTTTTCCCTTATAACACAAAGATAAAAAAGAACCCGAGACTCATTAATGCTGCTCTACTCTTATTATTTTGATCTAGTTTTTCGGGGGTCTTTAATTGGCTAGACTCCTTATGGGGTTGATCATGTGAGAATTTAGGGGCAAAATTGTAATTATTTGAGAAAGTTAATCTACAGTTTTGTGTTGGTAAATTGTTTGTTTATTTTGATCGGGTTCCAGACAGCACTGTCCAGAAATATTTGGCCTGGAAGCTGTCCCTTGCTGTGGTTAGTGGCTGATCTATAATTAGTTATGATCTTTCCTTGTGTATGTTGGCAACTCCCAGAATTTGACCAGTTGGCTGCTAGTAGTAAAGATAGACTCAGATAAGATAAACAGGGAAATTAAAACATCAAAATCTGTTACTTGGGAATGGCTGCAGGGTTGACTGCCCAATGCCTGGCAACCTGAAGTATAACCTCCCTCAAAACATGCCCCCAGATGTCAAGGTCAATCTGCTTACTGTGACATTGAATATTAACCTTTCTCCAACCCATTGTTATCAGTTCATACAAAAAACATGGTATTCATTTATTAAATGATAATATTTGGGTCCATTTCAGTACCATCATCCATAAGTTGGAGCTTTGGCATGGAACCAGCTGTGATGAATTTTAAAAAGACACAGAACACAGAAATTGCATGGGAGACTCCTACGTCTGAACAAGCATCTGGATTAAAGCAAGCTTTTGTGTATATTCTCATGGCTAAGGAGCCCGTTGGTAATCCCAGGAGTAGGACTTGGACAGAAGTCACACAGGTATACAGAGAGAGAGAGAGAGAGAGAGAGAGAGAGAGCACTGAGCCATAACCAAGACCTGTATGCATTCTATTGGTATACCGGTATACAGTATATATAGATGGAGAAACTATTTGTGTATATCATAAAGACTTCACATTTTCAAAAGATATGACTTAATTCAAACACTATTGCAGAAAGTACACATATGTATGTTAATTATAGAGCTTAGGCTAGGAATTTGCGGTTTGGGGTTTTGGAAGAGGCTTTTATCAGCTCTACTCTTGGTGAAAGATTCTCTTTCAGTTTTCGTATCCATAGTATCAGAATTAACTTCATCAAAGCAGTATTGATGTCAGCAGGATTTAAACTCATCTTATCACCTGCTAAAGACTTTGTTTTTACAGGACTGATGTCTTGATAATGACGAAATATGATTTAAAAGCTTTCACCAGCTAATAGCTAATATTTTGGTTGCTTTGAAACTTCAACACATTTTTCAAAGTTCAGTTTCATGATTTCGATTCCCATTACAATTTTCTTCTTTAGAAAAAATAAAACGAAAATAATTGAACCTTTGTTCAGAATACAATAGATGTATGTATTGGATATTAATTGCCTAGTACAATAGTGACATTCCTGCAGGTTAATTTATAATATATACCTATGTAACACCTGTGTCTTACAAACTTGTATCATCTCAAATATTATGTCCTAGCCAATCTGTAGACTTGAAATATGAAGATCTTGATTATTATAAAGTGCTAAGTGATTAAGAACCATGCTTTAGAAGAGGAGAAGTTTTTTTTTTCTTACGAAATATGATGAAGAAAATTATGCAATAATCTGAGACATAAAGATGCCTGAATAACATGGGAAATGACTCCTTCTGTACCTTGGTTATCAATACTCCTCAACAAATTAAAGGAATCTAACACAGCATTTATCACTTTCCTCATATATTTTATTAATCTGCTCGTAAAAATTTATTCTCCCTGCGTTCATTTCCAGAATCTCGTGTATCAATATTGCACAGTATAAGTATGTAGAAAGGAAATCTATTTTTGCTGTGCATATCTTACGAAAGACTTTTAATCTGTAAATCAATCTGTTTATTGGTATTCCATGCAGCGTTAATATTGTGAAGGCAGATCATAATTTCCTCACATTTCTTATAATGTGTCACCTAATTTTATCTGCCAGCCTGTGATTAAAATAGAACCATCTTGGCTCTAAACTGATGTCAGTGACTGAGGAGAAAAAACCCCACCATGGATTTCAGTCTTATGGAAACTGACAGAGAGAGGAAGATCTGTATGTGTGGCCTTGCAGCCTTTGAGCCTTTGATGAGGATGTAAACATGCATAATCACAGAAATAAAAACATGTACATTTATTCATACTGTTTTTTTATTGGAGCCGGTTCTGTGTTGAGCAGCAAGGGTCAGAAGAGTGCATACTCGGGGCGCTGTCTAGCATCGTTGTGGGTACATTCTTACTACTACACCTTTCAGTGAGGTTCTGGAAGAGGTGATGAAAAAATGTCTGAACCTTCCACCTGTTGCTGAAATCTTCAGGCTTACTGCCGGCCCAGATGCTGAAACAGCACTTAGAAATATTTAGAAAACATACCACTCTAATGTTTCAATATTGCAGATCTACCGAATATCAGGATCTTTACGACGGTGTGCTGCTCTCCTCTTAAGTAGCTTGTCTTATCGTAGTAGAGATAGATAGAAAGAGCAATGGCACCAGTCAAGAAAAAATACAGCACACACGGACATGAGTTTCTGTTCCTGACTGGCCCCCATCATTGGTGCATCTTCCGATAATCCACTAGTTTTCCTCATCATTAATACATCTCATTTATGAAGTATCCACTTGAAGTGAAGCAAACATCAAACCCTTTAACAGCACTCCAGCTCGTAATCATAATAAAATCGCCTCTATCTCCCAAATACCACCAGCAGTGTCGAATCGACTGATATTCTATTTAATAAAGTCTTCTCTTTTTTAACTTAATCAAAATTTCAAGGCTGGCAGGGTCTATAAATTATTGCTGAGACATGACAAAGCAAGTTTTTCTTAATTATCCAATAAAGATTTTATAGCATAAAGATTGTATTTCATTTATTGTAGCTAAGAAAATACACAGGTGCTTTCAAAAATATATTTTTGATCCATCTCTAATTGTTTAATGTAGAATGGATGAAGTTGAGCAGTGCAGTTTATTATGATAGATAATCAATTTTCGGTTGAACTGAGTTGCCTTCACATTAATTTGTATATTTGCTGCATTCAAACAGAGAGAATTTGATATGTATAGTGAGTAAGAAATATGTGCATTAAAGTACAACATTTGAAATAAAACTTTAATATGCATGAGATACCAGTCGTAAATCCAAATATTTCATTTGCAATGATTTTTAAACTTTTAGGATTTTTGAATTTTTAAAAAAATATATAAATAGATATACATGTTCCTTAATTACACCACATGTACATAAGTTAATTGCCCATTATCATACAGAAATTTAAATGAAAAGGATTCTTATTCATGTATTGAGAAGACTAGAGAATAGACAGCACAATTGGATACATAAAACACTAGATTGATCGAATGTTTTATTATGAATTGATCCATTTGTTGCTTCCATTAGTTTTGTTGTCATTGGATTGTGTATTTTAATAATTATACATGAAATATATTATGTTAATTGTTTTCTATTAATTTTCTAATTCATTTTTTGTTTTTCATTTTATCAATCATTTTTTCCCCAAAAATTTATTATAAAATAGAGATTGGTATGAATGAGATTGAACGCCACTGGTTAAAGCCTAGACAATAATAAAATTTGAATATACAGTCAAACTTCATTATCTCAAACTAGATGGGACTGTTTATAAACTTCGAGATTTCCAAGTATTCGAGATATTGAGGGTGAAACACTTATGTTCACACTTTTTTAGTGAGATTGTAAAATACTTTCATTTAGAATCATTTTAACAAGACCTTGGACTTTCAGTAGGGTGTAGCAATGTATTTCTTGCGTCAAAAGGAGTTAAACATGACTGGGTTTCAAGCGAAATATGCAGCGATTGCGTAGTATTAGCTCAAAAGTCAGACAAATCTTGTTGATTTCAAAGAGCCATGGCTGAATGGTCAGCAATGAAATAGACAGGTCTACGTCATTACCGGTATGCTGTTTGACACAACTACCCAAAGTCCAAGCTCTTGTTAAAATGGTTCTATCAACACACTTCATGAACAATGATAGTGTCCTATATGTTAGCTAGTTCTTGGATTATTATTAATGTCAACTTTTTTTTTTAAAGCTGTCGATAATTGTCTTGTTTGTAAGTCTGCAGTGAGCAATATGACCTAGGCTCGCAGTGAGCAAAATGTCCTCGCAGTGACTCAATCTGTTCAGTAAGAGCAGCATTATCGTTAGTCAACAGTCACTGAGATGATTGGTGCTGCCAGTTAGTAGCTAGTTTATGCGCAGACTTGATGTGAAGCGGCTGATACATGCGGGGTATCTCTGGTACATGTTACTCTTGCTTCAGTGTAACCCCAGAATATAGTACGCCGTCTGGGCTCCAGCATCTTATAATCTACGCGATCTTGTAGTTTATCCCCATAAATAGAATCCAAAGAAACATTCAGGAGATAGTTAGACATTTGACTTTTACAAGCTTGGTATTTGTGAATACTTACTAACTTATTTGATGGTATGAGTAAGTGACAGACTTTATATATTGAAAGCTAGCTCACAAACTGTAAGATACAAATGTGAGATTCTCTGGTTTGGTTGTCTGCAAAAATGTTGTATCATAAGAGAGCAAAGTACATGAATGAAAAAAAAACAACAAAATATATGAATAAGTTAAAAATTCAAGAATGTCAAATCTTCTAAGTCCAGCCAGTCTTTGGAGAATGCAAAATAACAAGAGCCCAAGTAAACAATTCTTCAATAACTCAGCTACACCAAAAATACATTGTCTGGAGATGATATACTATAAGATTCCTAAATAGCTAATATTTTGTGTAAGAAGGAAAGTGCAAAACAATTGGTAATAATGTTTCCAAAGAAATGTGACCCAGTTCCCAAATGGAAATCTCTAATGGTTATGTGTCTGTTGGTTGTTGTTTGACAACATAGCCTCTAACAAGTTACGACTGCAATGATAAAATGGTGTATACTCTATCAGCTCTGTATACTTCTAGATATTGCGCTTATTAGTAATCATTCCAAGAAGTAATTGAGGCTCAATTTTCATTATTGCAGGAATTCCTTTGCTCAGTGTGCTCAAATTGTAGGAATAATACTATACTGTAGTATATGTCATTTTGTCCTACCCATTTATCATAACAGCCTATGTTAAACATCTATCTTTTCTCATTGCAATTTTAAGAATCAATTTATGTATTATGTAATTTTGAGAACCAAAATCTTATCGAAAGTCATCATTTTTTTCTGATGTATTTTCTTGTTCATTTTTTATAATTATTTGTGATAAAAATAAATAAGGAGCCGGATAGTTTTTGTTTTTATACACAATAAAATTTCCATCACTTTTATCTCGTCTAGCTCTAACAAAATGTTGTTTTCGTAAAATTTGTTTCCCACTGTTTCGTTGCAAATAAAATGTATTCTCTTAAATACATACACTCTACACTACGACTCTTGTTATTTCGAGGTGGGATGAAAATAGATGCACAATATAATATACAGTGATATTGTTTATGATCTTGTTTTGTTAAACACAAGATTTTTGTAAAGTTGTCTTGGCACAGAACATTTCTGACTGGTGATACACGTTTCCATGTACAAATCCACGCAGCATGAAACAGTTGTTTCTTCAATTGACCCTGTCATTATGCGATATTTTGGTTCTGAGTTCTGTGTCTGCATCCACATGAAAGAAAATAAAACAAGAGTCATCATGATTTAAGAATTGTTAGTTTATTGAGACTTAAACTGTAGAACACCGCATTGGATTGTAGGGGCTTTGCGTTGTTGATAAGTATAACATGTGTAAGCCATGGATCCGTCTCAGTTGAATGCCGAATCACACCTCATTACAAGCTGCTGATGGACGAACTCTCCCTTTATTCTTTTCTGAAAAATTACCTGCTTCATTTCATGTGCAGACACCTTGCGGCACAAGCACCAGAGCCTGTTTCCTCATGACTAATTTCTCACAGAATTTTTTTTTTTACGTGAAGGATAAGGGATAATCGAGAAAACTTACCAGTTTTCCTGTGTATTTTGAAAACAATTAAATTGACAAAATATAAGCAACATCAAAAGCTTTTCCCACTTTACATGTTAACTAATGACTTTTGGAATATATAAGATGCTGCAGAAAAAAAGCCTGCCATACAGATAGATGTATATTGCCAGTTATTTAATATTCCTCTTTATACAAGTTGAGCTGTATGGGATTTTTTTTGTGAGGACATGCAGTTTTTCTATTTACTTTATGTCCTTTCCCTTTGTTCCAAATCATGGTTGGAGCCATATAACTCATCATTGATCTTAATGGGACATATTCCCCTCCCAAATTTGATTATGCTTACAATCCAAGCTTTCATAGTAGTATCTGATGAAGACTGCACCAAAACATTTATACCATATAAACCTAAAAACACACAGATTTCATATTTTTCTGCCTTTGTAAAGAGTCTATGAAATATTTATTGAGACTGGTTTGAATTAGAAATGATTGCCTATATATAATCATTTTATCAAAGTCCTCGCTTGATTCATTGTTTTAATTTGCAAATACCAAGTTCTAGAAAATTGTACAAAGATGTGAAAATATGATATACCAACATATAATTTGTATCAAATCTTTGTTTTGCTCTTCAAATGAGTGGTTTTACGTAAATACATGATTAGAGATGCTCTTTGCTATATCTCTTCAAATTATATACCACTTGAAAATAAGCCAAAATGTGGTTTTGAACTGAAACTTTGGAAGATGATGAACATAGAAAAAGCATGTCTATGCACTTGAAGTTTTTCATCGTTTTGTGCTTTTAGAGGTCTGTATTTAATGTAATTTGTCTTTTCAGACAGCATCTAAACAAGTAGTGTTGAAGAAAGAGGTGCTGCTCCACAGTTCAGAGTTTTGGTTGATTGCTGTAACGGAGAATGGGACAGCCACGGAAGCTCATTTTGAAAATAAAGAAACTATAGTCAAAGGTTCTTAATTATTATCACATTGCATACATTTGTTCACATACACTTCAAACATTTATTCACATACACAGAAATATGAAACTTTTTAAAAGATATTTTATTTGATTTAAGCTAAAGAGACATTATACATATATATATACATAATTTCATGTTTTATTGAAATTTGAAAATATTGATCAATATTGCCTAAAAGATGCCAAAAAATGGATTTTTAATTAATATTTTTTTTAACAGGAGTAAAGTACCCATCATCGTCATCTCTCACAGACTACACAACCCATGGCTCCTCAAAAGGCACCACAATTCAGGTCAATTTCACCATTGAGGAGGACCCAAGGGACACCACCCTGTCGGTGTTGTTAGAGTGGTCGGACCCTCCCCTCCCCCTGAGGGAGGTGGATGCCTACAAAGTGACCTGGTTTATGGAGAACTGCGAAGTGTGGGAGAGGTCACCCCCCTGTAGTATTCCTGCCGACCATTTTGCTCACACTGTATTTTATTCCAAAGACAAAAAGGTATTCAATCTGCTAGTGTAGACAATGCATGAGCAACTGCAGAAAACTAGTAATTTATGATTTGGTCATTCTAAGATTTATTGTTCCATTTTTTTCTTTGGTGTTTTTTTCTTTGTTGTTTATCATTCTCCATGACAAATTTAAATTAAAAAAAATAGTCATATATGCTATTAAATTTGCAATAAGTGCATTATTACTTAAATGAAATATTCTTAACAAATGTCATCAAAATTAACATTTAATTGTCAACTACTTGTTTATATTTTCCCTAAAGATGGTAAAATTTTCAACTTTTCACTGTAACATGCACATTATAAATTGAATGAAATCCAATTTTATCGTTCTTTATCAAAACACCCATTAACTTTGATAAAAAGTTAGAGAATCAATTTTAAAAACTGTATTTCAAAATTACAAATGTTAATGTAAATATAGAGCTTCAAGAATGCAAATTGCAATCACTAAATTGAAATTTAAAACATATTAACTAGATAGTTTTCTTTTCTTGTTTCAGTCATCATATAGGATAAATTCTCTTATGTACAATACTGAGTACAATGTCAAGGTCGAACTTCAACAAGCCAATCAGAGGACCAGCACTGAATGGGTAGGAGAAGTTGATTTCAAAACGGATCTATGTGAAGAAGTTGATGAACAGACTTATACCAAGTGTAAAATAGGTCTTAACCCTGATGAAACAGTCCCAGAAACCCCCATAGTGGAAGAAAAAGAAGAAAGAGGTCAGTGTACAATCAGGTCAAGGACAGTCTGTATTTGTCCAACCTTTGACCTTAATTTATAATACATTGTAAACCAAACTTATTACATGATATAATGTAATAGTGTTCAGATACCTTTGTTTCCAATGTCAAAAATCAATAATTGACAACAAGTTAGGGAGCAAAATGAATAAATTGTTAAAATCTTCCTTAAGTTAGAGTTATGTAGGTATTTTTACATTTAGATGTGTATTTCTATTTACCACATTCTATGGAAAACGGCTTCCACCAAGTATATTGATAGGTATACATACATGCGCTAATTCTATATCCACTGCAACCTGTTGAAAAGTCAATTTCCGCCAAATATTGTACATGCCAAGTGTAATACATGAAAGGTATTGAAAAGGTAGTTCTGTTAGGGCTCTCTCTCTCTCTCTCTCTCTCTCTCTCTCTCTCTCTCTCTCTCTCTGAGAGACTTGAAATGTGCAGACAGTTGTAATTTGTTTGACCTGTAAGAATTTAATTATTTTCTATAAAACTACATGTCTTATCATTCTGTAGGAAGCAGAGTGAAGGGAGGCAGGGTATCAGATAAGTTGCTCAGTCGATCTCAACGGTAATTACTGGTAGCATTTTATATGGGATATTTTTTATATCCTTTAGGCTTATCGCAGGTGAAGATAAGACAAAGTCGTAGGGGCTAACTTAGAAATCCAGCCAAAATGTAGCACCTTGTTCTTGTACTCTGCAAAAGTGATTCAGATAAATCCTCATTTATCCCTAATTTTCCCTAATTCAGTGGGAGTGGTTGGGATCTATAGGTAAATTGCTTAATGCAGTTTTCGTTTCAAATCCAAACAAACAATTTTGTTTCTTTGAGATCTTAAAGATGCTTTTCTTGTCTAATTTAAATCTAAAGATGTGCGGGAGTGAGGGTTGAAAAAGAACTTCCTTCATCTAGATAGATCAGACTAAAGCAAACATTTCTGGGAATCTTATTTTCATGCTCCATTTTTTATGGAGACTTTATTGACTTATTTTGTAATTGTAGCAGTTGGTATTAAAATGGGGGGAAAAGGGGATCCTTTTATTTCATTGTCAAAAGTAATGAAAAATTTGACAGGGATGTACAATTTCGATGAGATTTATTGGTCTAAATAATCAAAAGAGGGAGTGGGTGCAAAAAAGCAATGAACTGAAGTGATGATATAAATTCATATTTGTGTGTACTTTTTCATTTCAATTTGGGTCATTCCGCTGACAGAATTATGAAGACAGTATATATATTTCAAACATGGAAACTGTAAATCAGCCATAATTTCTTGGCTACAAGATATATTACCCGGAATAAAGGAACTGATATGCAGTGCACTGGAAGTGATGATGTACACACTCTGTCAGTGGAAGTATATTGCGTATGGGGGTGATAAAAAACAAATGAAGCGCAGGAGAAATCAAACATTAATAATTAAAAAATTCGGTTAAGTTCCCAATCCATCCATCATTACGTGGCTACTGATGAGGATTTCTTGTGTGTATGTTGAGCAAACTAACTACACTTCATCAGAAGGTATTGCTATGATTTTCATAATGCCACCTTCCTCAAACCATCAGCAATATCTCTGATGTCTGCTATTCAACAATCTCCTACCTCAATAGTATGTGATATAAAAATCTGACACCCACTGAGAACAGAAAATAATACTGTAATCTTCATCAATTTTTGGCACCTTCTGAAATCGCATTACGTCAGAGGTAGTGTATATTGTTTTTATAATGTTGTACCCCTTTGCTGCAGATTAATGTCGTCTGCAAAATCTTTTTTCTTCATTATTTTTGATACCGTAAAGCAGACTTCTGTTTTGAAGATAGGAACAATTACATGGTTGAAGCTCATGCAAAGAGGGAAATAAGAATGTGTGTTCATAAATAACTAAATCCTATCAAAGTAGTTGAAAGGGAATTCATTTCCTTATCTGATGTCCAAGAATGTTCTTGAAGAATAAATAACGTTAATACTTTTGAATTAGATAGAGCATCCTAGACTGTACATTTGACAATATTAACCTTATATAGCATGCTTGGCTAAAATTCTAAACAAAGCAAAACAATTCTGAAATTCTCAAGACAGCACTGTAATATTAGAAATGGGAGTTCGCAATTAGAAACCGAGCTAAGATTCTCTGGCTTAGTGGACCATTAATCAGTTATCCTTGGTCCCTATTGCAGCTGAAGAACAAAAGGTCATAATTTACCTGATTTAATTCAATTGTCTATTATTCTTTTCTTCTACTTTTATGGCTATCTTGCATGTTTGGGTGATCGTAATAGCTTAGGATTAAGGATTTGAACTTTTACAAGAGTTATATACCCAATAGCCCCCAGGGACCTAAGTTTATGTGTTGTTTTATCTGTTGCCCCTTTCTTGGTGAGTGTCCCTCACACACGCTTTCGAACTCCTAAACTCTGATGACGCCGAAACCTCCATGGAATCCACTCCACCGTCTTGACTTCCTGTATACTTATCTATGCATGCACTTCCTGAGTCTCCCTTTGTTTTATGTGATGTGTTAGATACACACTAGAACAAGTTGGATTTCTAATAAGAAGAGATATTTAAGCCTCGCCTAGATCAGGACAAGCAGCCTCTGTAAGCTGCACCTCGTACATACTGCTACTCATACATGCAATGCAGCAGGATTTCATTGTACAATGCAATTAATTTTAGTCTCCACCCAACCTCCTTACATTGATTTCTTTGGGGGTTTTTTTGGCCCTGTCAGAAATGAAACCTAGAGATGTACCATTGGTACCGTTACATGTACAATGTACATGAAATCTTTGATGAATGTATAATCACAATTATAGTTTCATCAGACAACAATAATTTTACATGATTTCAACAGACTGCATCAATGCAATGGAAGCTATCACTGACATAGAACATCATGGTCCTTATATTGGGGCATATAACTATATATATTCTACAAGCAAAATTATGAAATACAAAGTACTTTTACAAATCTGTGTCTTTTACTTTTCAGATCCATTTGTGTGGTACCTCACTCTAAAGAACATGACTTATGACAAGATCACACATAGAGTAACGGCTAACATTTCATGGACTGTGCCATTTAACACGTCACACATCAAAAACTACGCAGTGGCTTGGGAAGTCGTGAACAATGATTCCAACAATAGAAATTCAGCTGGCTATGAAAACCACATCACAACACAGATGTACCACGTCATTTCTTTGGCCCCGAATAAAGAATACCAAGTCTCGGTATGTAAAGATTTGTACCCAGTACCAATACTGTGGGTTTATCAATATATTCATTGAATACCAATTTTCATGGATTTCATTGTATCGAATGTCCAATGAATTGCAATAACAAATTGATAGATCATTTGCAATAAATTTACAAATCCTTGGTACTGCGTTTTTTTCTTAAACCACCAAATATTGACACCCAAGAATGTTATTGAAACCACAGTACCTCTCAAAGAATTTTATAATCTGAAGTATCATTACTTGGTATGTACTCCAAAGTGTGGGGAATCAATCAAGTATAATTGAAGGTATATGGATGATACCTTTGTCAGCTAAAATACTTGTCGACAACTAGTTCAATCTTTACTCTAAGTTTACAATGTTTGTTTTATAAAGCCACAGTTCTGCAGCTTAATTTTGATTTGTTGGATTTTCAGGTTGTTGCTGTTTTCAATAACAAGAAAGGGGACATTGAGAGTAGCTTTGGAAGCAGCATGAGCGAGAAGCTGATCCTCAACACATCCTGGTACAAATCTATGCCGGAGACTCCCAGGACTGGGATGAGTCGAGGTCAGTAGTTCAAACCCCACAGATTGCCATTGTAATCTGTTGTACTATGAATCCACAATACTCATATGAAGTAATGTGACTTATGCCTCATGTACAGAATAATATATCAATTAATGTACAAGTAGTGAATGTCAAACTGCATTTCTATATCTAAAACAGTTCAGAGGACCTCTTTGTACATTCAGATGTATGTTCAGAGGACCTCTTTGTACATACAGATGTATGTTCAGAGGACCGCTTTGTACATACAGATGTAATTTGGCTAAACTTTTGGAAAAACTTGGATACGCTTCAAATAATAGTACATGTATCACAGACTTGAGAAATGTATAAAATAAATTAGTTGCAAAGAGAGAAACATCTTCTCTCTTTTTTTTTTAAATTACCAGTAATGTTTAGATTAATCTATATTTTTTGAATCTGCAATTTTAGTTTCAAAGGTTTTGGTGCACATATATTTCTTTTAAGCCTGCATGCTTGCACTTAATTTCATCTTAAGATGCTTCAAAAATGTTGCATGAGGGGGATTAGTTGATTTTTCTTGTAGACTATTGACCCTAATGAAATAAAACATCTAATAAATTATGCAGCTTTATAGGACTGCCACATGCAGCTCAGACAGTAAAACAGATTTTAATCAAAACACTGAGCTAAATTAAACCTGATTTCTCTGAAATTGATTATGCAAGTACTTTTTTTCTTCGAAAAGGGTTCTATGGTATTGTAGCTTTTTCTACAGAAAACAAACACAGTTATATATATAAGCAAAGTGTCAATGGCTTGGACAAGAAATTTTGATTAGTTATAATTGTGTAACTATATAATATATCAAATAAGTTTATGATACAATTTTAAAATTAGGGGATGAAACTTGGACTTTGCTGGGTATTTGTTATAAGCATGTTTGCTTGCATCTGAGGTTTAATGTATTATGGCATTTGTTGTCGTTGCTATTTCATATCATGCAATAACATTATCTTTTAATCTTAATTGTGTTTGAATCTTTAGACACCTCCATAGTGCAGTCGCAGAAGAAAGGGGTCATGGATCAGGTGATATATGGGGTGGTGATGTTCTGCAGCATCTGCCTGCTGGGACTCATCATGCTGTTTGTCTACAAGAAACGCCATAGCTTCAAGGACATCATTATCACCAAGACAGCCGTCGCCAAGAGCAACAGCTACAAATCCAACGTCGGATGTAAGTTGGATATCTTTTTTTTTGTTTCATTAGAGATTGTCAAGCTATACATATACATGTTTCATTAAAAAGCAAAAAGAATTGAGGATTTTAAATAGTCTCAAAAACCATATAATTATGAAAAAAATAATTTGAAACAAGAATCCTTTGCCTAAAATTAAACTCTGCAAATGTATCTGGATTTCCATGTCAAATAAAATTTTCAATGCAGCTGCATTGCCTTAATTAAAAGTTCCACATTTAAAGCCTCAACTTTTCATGATAATAGTTGCATAATAAAATACTATTAATCCCAAATTCAAAGATGGCTTGCTATTGCATGAAATGTATGAACTAAAAACTTCATTAGATCGTTGCCTGTAAACAGGAGCTGAGAAATATCTTGGATACCTTTTTGGAACTTTAACAAATGGGGAATTTATAGTGATTTGACAGCTATTTTCTTAAACTTTCCTCAGAGTTCACACATTGGAGGTAAACATGATAAGATGTTTATCATGTGAAGAAGAAAAGTGCAGATTTCCACTATCTTTGAAATATTCAGTATCTGTAGGATGGGTTTAATTTATGCTAACACTGGAGACCCATTACCTACAAAATATGAGTCTACCGTCACATACAATTGATGACTGTACGTCATTGAAGGAATTCCCTCTACTTATGTAATAAGATGATAAATTTTTATTATTATAAGGCTATTAGAAAAATTGCTTTGGGTGATAGTTGTGGAATAATACTATGTTCCTCATAATGTTTGTTGGTTTTGAAGATGGGGGAGAAGAAAACAGAAATTTATCAGACTTTTCATAATTTTTTACAGATGTTTGTATAATATCTATGCCAGCTAGATGTAAAAAATAGCACATCAATTATACATTATTTAAAACATTGTCTGATAGAAGAATATGTTAAAGTTGAACTGCAAAAACAAAACCAGATTATTTTGCGAGTCAAGTCTCTAAAAATTAGAATCTTTAAACTATATTTTTTAAAGATATTTTTAAAATCTTTACGTATTATCAATTAAATACTTGTCCCTTACAAATGAAGTTAAGATTTTCTGGGGGGTTTTTTTCCTTTTTTTTTTTTTGCTATTTTTATGAAACAATAGAAAATGTAGTAAATAATGTTCTGCATTTTTTTTTGCATTAAGAATTTTTTTTTTGGCTTTCAAATTTTTACATCATACCCTAACTCACCTTATTTCTGCTTGTGTTTGGTAATATGATTACTTTATTTCAAAATGAGCAAAAAGTATATATTTTTGCCCAAAATAACCCCCTCCTCTTCTCTCTATAAAATAGTTTATGATATCTTAAACAATAAGTCAGAAATTACACGTCTAGACATATCTTTTGAAGGTAAATTTATCTGTTATATTTAACTGCATGTTTGCAACCAAAACGTTTTTTCTCAATTGTGGTAGATGGACTCAGGTGCTTTTAGAAACTCTTCTCAATATTTTTCTATTCAAAAAAAGCAGATTCTTTTGTTGTAACATAAGTCATGTAGTTCTGGTATTGTGATCATTGTGTTACAAAAGAAGATGCACTTCAAGGCTCTCGGCATTACCAGACCCAGTTGGTTTGATCATACACTGAGGCGATCTGAGCTCAAATTCTTCTGTGGAATTTTCATTTTGTTTCCATACATGTAGAAATGGTATGGAGAAATACATCAAACTTGTTTTACCTTTACCTTTTAGGAACATATCTTGTGTAAAGAAAAAAAATCCTTTGAATACCAGTATTTTTAAAATGTCATACCAAACTGAAGATGATAATGTTGAAATAGTAAATCCTAGTTTACAATTAGAAAATGTAACACCTCTCTCTCTCTCTCTCTCTCTCTCTCTCTCTCTCTCTCTCATATCAACAAAATTAAGTTAATCTTTAACTATCATAAGTTATATGTAAGAAGTTTTAGAAATGCATTTGTAAGGAATGCTGTGTTCTTGTAAGAAAATTCTGGAATGTGTCTTGTCACGTACCTTCAGTTTATTCAAGACACAAACATCCTATCGGGTTCAATGTCACATGAATCTTTGTGCATAGACTTCAAAGCACTACGTACTCATAAAGATGTAAAGTTTTCTTTGGACATTCAAAGGAAGCAGCTACCGGTAGGCAGACTGTTGATAGATTCAGTGCAAGAAACTTTGTATTTTACAGCCACACAAGATCAACATTTTGATTACGGCAAGAATATATTGCTACAATTAATCTTGTACCTTTTCTGACTGTAGATACAGGCGATGTTTGTCATCCTGTGGGCTTTTTTGGCACAGGAGCTCTTGTTAACGTTTCAGGTGCATCAATATCCGCTAAATTCTGGGTAATGTTATTTGAGTTAGATAGTGTAAGCCCAGAGTATCCTGGGGAGCAGAGGAAGTTTCCACCTTGCTTGCCTCCCTTTGATTTTGGCATCTGATAGCATTGCCCTTATGTCATGGGGACACCTGTTGACTTCCAGGTACACTGTACCTAGTAGGAGTTCATTATTTATGGCGAAAATAGCTTCTAGCGTCATTACGATATTTTGTGCGTTTTGGCAGTGATTTTTTCAAATTAATTTTTTTAGTGTTAATTATTATGGCAATTGTGAGATAAAAAGATGTTTTTTTAAAAAACCATGGCTTGCTGTGGGATGAATTTTGCTTTAAGTTTGTTGTAACTTTGTTTTCATAATTATTTTCGAATTGTGAAAATTGGGCAGTTATTTTTCTTGTTAGAAACATATTAGTAAAGCACCGCAAATCGTTGCATCTCTTGAGCACTTGATTTTTGTTTAAAACATGGGAAAAAATTGGAGTAATCCTGCTGGCCCGCTCATTAGGTTTCCTCACTCTTTCCCCTAATCACTAAATACCCACAAATAATGACAAAAGAAGTACAAACAAGGTTTTTTCATTTACGTAAGTATGTCTGAATAACTTCAGGTTTAAAAAACACGCCGAGTTTCTCAGATCTTAAATGAATATGGTGAAAAGAGTCTGTGGCAAAATTTGAGAAAATCCTGGTAATATGTATCCCTGTGTAAAAACTGCTTTTCATTGACGTAAGAAAAAGCGTGCTTCAGCCATCAGTTTGGTTTAAAAAAGATTGAATTATGAAAGGAACATGGGATACTGTTACTTTAACAATGTTATAAAAAATTTTGTTTGATGTCCTTCAAAAGGAGAGAATTGATAGTCATGTATTGTTTGATAAAATCCTATTTAATAATTTTCAATTCAATAAATTAGAAATAGAGACATGCATGTGACATGTTTGAGATTTAACACATGCCTTTGATTAAATTTCTCAATGCATTAAATCAAATGCCACTAAATACATTTTACAGTTTACCATTTTATTTACTAACAAATTAACTTGAACAGCAAGGATATTGAGATTGATCTGGTAGTTACTAATGAAATGCCAGCTCTGGTATATTCTACATCTTTTTTCATGCAGTTTTAGAATAGCTGAGTAGATTTTTTGAATGACATTTAAAAATGTGTTGTACAGGCTATGAATACTAAATTGATAGGCAACAAGGCAAATTTTGACTATATAATTATCATCTGGTCAAATAAAGTTCATCAAAATCCATATTTTTTCATCAGCAATTTTATTACAAAAACCAATTTTTACTTTTGTGAGAATTTAGATGAGGTTCATTTTTCATTGCATGTTCTTTGTCTTATAGGTTTTAACTTTGGATACCAATTGATTATTTAGCAGGTGTCAAATGATATTTCTTCTGATTACAGGTAAGGTTGATTACTCCAACCAATTGCTGGTGATCAGTGACGAGTGGGAGCTGGATCCTCGCCTCCTCAAATTCAGCAGTCCCATTGGTCAGGGGGCTTTTGGGAAAGTGGTGACTGGTTACTATGAGAACCAAAGGGTAGCCATTAAACTCATCAGAGGCAAGTTCGACATGGTTTTAATTCATATAAGTTATGTGCTTGTACTTTGATAATTTTAAAGTTTTTTGGGTGAGCAAAATTTGCCCTTTTATTTTTCAAACAGTTGTTTTGAATCACTTGAGAAAGCAGGTGTCCCAACTTGGAAACCAGATAGGGACGACCTGATAATTTTGAAATAAATGACACAGACTACACAAGTTTAATGATCTCTTCTAAGATTGTAAACTGTGGAATGAACTTGTAACCTCCAAGAAAAGCTTTAGTGCTTTAGTATCATTTATTTATTTTCTTGATTTTTTCATGTGGAAATTTGAAGATAACGACAAGACCTAGAGAATGAAAAATTTAGGTTAAGATTTCCTTCACCCAAAATTGTGTAAACCACTAGAATTCTCTATTCATTAAAATGACTTTTGCATTTTGTTTTTAATTTTTTATCTTTACCTGAAGACTTTACAGGTATTTTATTCATCAAACATATTGTGAATGAATATACAGTTGTATGTGAATTTTTTTTACAATTTTAATCCATTCCAAAATTTTAATTGGCAACAAACTTGATGCTCTCAATACTTTGTTTGATATACTAGTATACAGTTGTAAAACCTGCATACCATAGGTTTTGCCAACGAAATATAAATAATGATACAGTTTTTACCCCTGTGATATAAGAATTGTATGTTTTGCTCAAATAACCCTCCCTCCCCCCCCCCCTTAAAAAAAAAATTAAACAGAAGTAATAAAGATTTTTGTTTTAAAGATCTGCCATCTTTACATGGTTTAATTTACTAACTTTTCACAGATAGTGCACCATTATCCTACAAGGAAGATCTTTTGGCTGAAATCAACCTGATGAAAAAAATTGGTTCCCATCCGAACATTGTATCAATGTCCGGAGCCTGTACCCTATCCGAACCTATTGCGCTTGTAATGGAATATGTTCCATATGGAAATCTGCAAAACTTTCTCAAGTAAGTTGCATGATGATCGAAGGATCTTTGATTTTTCAAATCTTAAATCATATTTATTCTTCAGAAGTTTTTGCAAATTTTTTGAATTTAAGGTATTTGAATTCAAAATACAGGTAATTTATATACATTCTTCCCTCCATTGTATTTTATTCAATTTTTGTACTTAAATTTCTAAAATGGTTGGAATTCCATAATATATACTATGTAAACTCAGCCAGTTTCATTCAGCAATATGTAATAGCAGGATATACCGCATATCCTGTAATTTTTGCTTTTTTTTGCAATCTATTTTAAATCGTAAACTAGTAAATACGCAGAAACTATATTCTGTATTATTTTCTTTAAAAAACCTTTTAAATCGCAAAATGATTGACGCCAATTAAAAATGCTACACTCTTTTCCCATTTTTGCAAAGGACTAAATTCATGTTTAGCCAAAATCGGCCTAACGTCAAAAGCAATTAATATTGTATTAAAAATATTCTAAAACATTTTTTCATTCGTTATGTAACTTTTTTTTCGTGTTTAAGGATTCAGAAATTCTATTTCTCATGTTTTTTTTAAGACACTATAATAGCGAAAAACGAGTGTTTTTAATAGCGTCAAGTATAACGTTACGTCTTAAAGTCTTCAAGTAAATCACATATTAAATGTGATTTAGTCCTTTTGTGACATGCGAAAAAAATCAGTTATACGGTATTTGATTACTGTAAACACACTTTTATTTACATGCAGTGAGCCAGTAATTAAACCCTTCAGGACTCAATCTACAATATTTAATTACCGATATTGGTCTGATTGCATGATTGTCTTAAAGTTATGAGTGGCAGGAAAATTACAATGTTAAGGTTTTTAGTGGTTTCATATAATTCACTGTGTGTCTGCACCAAAATAAAAAAAGATTGAACAAGATAGCAGTGATTGTAGGGATGATTGTGAAATAATTACTTGTTTGATGGTGAAGCTGTTAATTTGACATCTTTTTTCAGACTGTTTATCTCTGGGGGAGTGTAGTTTAGTACTTTGTTCCTACTCTCTTGCTAATTTAAAAGTGTCACGTGAGATCTTGAGGTATTCTAAAAAAGAGATGCCGGCTTTGTAACTGTCTTTGATGAGTTGGGCCTGGAAGGGGGTCTATCCGAAGTCAAAGACAGCGCTTCATTGGATGGTATCAAAGTATTGATTCTCAAAGGCAGCAACTTTGAATTTGTTTCATTAAGCAAAAAAAAAAAAATTAAGAAACTGTGCATTGGCAATAATAGGTCTACCCAGGGAGCTTCTTTAATATAGTTCAGAGTGAACTCAGATATCAGGCTTAGCGCTGTGATTGATCAAGTAATGGTAACACTAGTTGAATCAGGCAGTTTTAATTAACCCAGACAGACACTAGTAATCCAAGCTATCTGTAGTGCAGTACTGTTAAATAATGGGGGAAAGGGGGCACTTGCAGTAATGGAGAGTTGATGCATGTCATAAAGTGCCTATCCTTGCCAGGCAGATTACCCCACTTTCATTTTGGAAAATCTCAGACTTGGAGTTTCGGAGCAGAGCTGTATCCCCTACTGTTTGACTGCTCAGCAGAACCAGCCATGGGGAGAGCCACGTCTTGATGCACAATTCTGATATCAAAATAATTTTTAGCAGATACTTCACAGAATACATCAGTTGATTACATCCTAATCACCCCAGTTATTATGCTGGGATTTTATATGGCTCTGTGCAGTTGGGGCCTGTTTTGTATTTGCACTTGAGGCTATTATCACCCAGCGGGCCAGGCTACCAACACATGACCCTATCATCGATAAAGCTAACCTCCCCCTGCAATGATGGGTGCATTTCTAATGGCCATCTGATTTCCTCCTCAAGGTTATTTATTTTTTCTTGTTGTCTTATCTTTTGGAAAACTTTCTTCATTCACTCTTGCCTTCATTGAATATAGCTCCCTGGGGACACTGCTTTTTGAGTTATCCTTTTAGACATGAACTACCAGTACTGCAAATCACTCTTATACTGTAAATTCCTTATATTACGCGAGGACTTAATTCCGTGATCCCGCTGTTTTGTATCAAATCATGAGAATACAAAATCGCGAATGCAGAACTTTTATTCATAGTTCTCAACTCTCAAAAAATAATGGCGAGAGTTTAAAATTTGCGAATGGTGCTTCTCGCGATTTTACGCGGATATTAATTCCTCACGTTTAATTAGGAATCTACAGTATCAGGGACACTCTACAGATGTTACAGTACTTTAAGAGGTTATAATAGTATTGATTCATGTTTAACAAGTATGCATTTATGTCTGCAAGAAATGTGTGCATTGGAGGAGTACTTGGGAATGCTGCAAGTATTTCTTGCACATGAATAAAGAAGTTGGTTGCATTGGTACCATTGGTGTCCAACATGGAAACTCCCATCAATTTTCCTAACTTTATTCACTGAAGAAAGTTTGACTATAAGAGTTGATCAGTTTAAAAGTTTTAATTGCTAAGTATAAATTTTCATCACATTGACAAAATGTTCCATTCTGCATGCAATAGTCATGCTGAAGAGATACCCCTGTATATGATTCCAAGAGAAGTTGACCCTGTCCTCTTATGAGCAAAATGAAAGAAAGTAAAATCCAGTAAATTATAGAATGGACTAGAGGATTTTTTACAGGATGCATTTTGTAAATGAAAAGATAAATCATTAGCAACAAACGCAAACAGAGACATCCTTCTCAGTGATGCTGGGGGTAAAACCCTCCAGAGGCTGACCTTGCATTGTCCTTCACTTGCAATACAAGGACAAAGCTGGCATCACTACATCATCGTACAGATTGTCAGATATATAGGTCCATTTGATGGGATTATCTCCATTGAAAAAAAAATTACAGGAATTAACTGCATGCTCCTGACAGCATTAAGCTAAGCTTATCTTAAATGGAAGAGGTCTGGTTTGTTTTCGTTTCAGTTTTTAAAGCTTTCAACCTCACAGTGTTTTGCCATTTATCATTCACTATATACTGTAAAACTTATATATTTTATATAATCATCTATACCAACTAACGTTATACATGGATTCACTCTAGTTTTGACCACTGCAATTCTGCATGTATGGTTGAGTGTGATGTAGGAAATGTGTTTGCGATTATAACGACAGCTGTCAGAGGGTACCTTGGAATGACAGGCTTTATTAGAGTTTCCCTCTTTGGCCGCAGCTTTAACCTTTAAACAAAAAAACTCTATTTTCTAATAGAAAGCAAGAAAACTATTGTCTGTCATGACTGGAACCCGACCAATATCAACATGCCTTCCGAGTATTCTTGTTCATGTAAGTGTTTGATAATGTCAGAGTACACGAAGATTATCCTCGGACATGGATTCAAGCTAAGGTTATAAGTACTTCTGACTAAATGGCTGCAGACTGGAGAAGATTGGAATTATTAACAGTCTTTTAACAGAACATGTCTTGATGGGGTCTGTTAATCTTTGTGGTCGGCAGATGTACAGCCTTTTGGCACTACCTCGTGTTTTGCCTATATCACCAAGTTGTAGGTAGCCATGGCCAATTATATTTCTGTCATAACCTTGCCCTCAAATTTTTTTGTTTTCAGTGCTGATTATTTTTCTGTTATCTTTATAGCTACAGTTCATGGGAGTTCCTAATTTCATGCATAGTTAGAAATTACGCATTGTCTGTAAGGTTCTTGTTTTATAATCAATGTGGTTCCAGAATGATTTTCCCTCATTTGACTTTCAACAATTGGCAGTGTATTTGTGGGGAATGAATCGTGCTATTTTTTTTTTTACTAATTGTTTCAAAATATGATTGAAAGTAATTTTTTTTCTCAGAGAGACGATAACTAAAAGCAAAAATGTTTAAGTAATTGTTCTTGAGGGTTCAACAAATAATTAAGCCTGTGTAGAACATTTGGCTCAGACCCTAACTTTTCTGCACTTTAATGACTGTGTGCAGCCATCTTTGCTCATGGTTGAGGTGATTTGAACTGCTATTTGATGACAAGCTACCAGGTACCCTCAACTTCTTCAAAGTTTTGCACTTGAACTGGAGCTCACTAACATTTGGTTAAGTCATCAGTCTGGAAGCGCTGGAGCAATCGGCCAAGGTACATTTGTCATTCAAGATGTACAACAAGAACAAACAAATCTAAAGTTTCTAATGCCTCAAATTGACTGTGATGAGTTACATGTGTGAGGTTGATTGTATTTTGTGGGTACAGATGTTTTTTACATAAAATACTCATTACATGTACTATAAAAATGCACAATATTAAAATACCTTAAAAATTATTTGTACGTAAAGAGTAGTGATATCTTGACATTTCAGCTATTCTAAATATTCATCCAAAAAAAGAATTTGAAGCAAACAACACATCTACTCCATAAATACTTTCATCTTTCAAATTGATAAAAACCACCTCCAAAATATTTCAAAATGAAAAGGAAGAGAATGCATGCAATTGACATCAATTAATCCTTTTTGCAACAATGTTGTTGAACCAGCATTTTTGCTGTTGCTCTATGATGGATGTTTAGCGCTCAAGTGCCAATAGACGAAGAGATACACTGCTCTTCCTGTAGCCATTGCTTCCTAGTCTTCATCAGCTGTCAATCGGACAGTCAGCCCATGGTAATCAAAAATTAACAAGACTCATAAATCACTCAGCCAATGGCTGATCTCTCATACCTTGCTCTCAGCGCAGGCTGCCGGAAGGTGTGAGATTCACCTCTCTGATGTCTGACGACTGGCACGTGACTCTGCCTGCCTGGTCGGGAGATGACAACACGGGTGCTGAATCTGATTGGAGTCCATCTGAGCAATAAGCCTCCAAAAAAAAGTTATTCTGCAGTGTAAAAAAACTGCCTTTGATTTAATAATGCATGCTGCTGCCCTTTCGTTTGAGGTGGCATGTGGTCATTAGTAAGGAAAAATCACTTGCTTTGTTTTTTACGGACTTTTAGATACATGTATTTGTATCTGTCTAAAAAATAAATATGTAAAGCAGAGAATGGTGCATTTAGAATACTCACATGTAATCTCAGTAGGTATCCTTATACTTGCAAATAGATTTTCTAAAGGATCAGAAATAATTCCTACTTTTTCATTTTAATTAATGAGTCAGTTGTATGCTTTAATAGTTTTTAAGTGTTCAAGAGAATTGAATTAAGTTCCCGGGGTATTTTCAGAATTAGGATTGTGGGTTATTACAGTTAGTAGTTTTTTAATTCTGCTATTTGTTGCTATCTGACGGTGATGATTTGGTGCATTCAATTTTGTAACCAGTTGCTCTTGGGTTCTTTTTCCAGTTTTGGCTCAGAATTTTCCAGATGTGAAAACTTTCTTTACATTGAATTATTTTTAATATCTGATGATATTTATAAAAATAATAATCTAAATTAAGAGCGCATTGTTTTACTTCTTGACTTCTGTCATATGGCTGATGGAATTCTGTCAGACATTCTTAAAAGAAATGGGTGAAGCATGCTCACATTTTCATGGTAGTAAACTTCCATTTTTTTAATGTTTCAGAAAATGTCGTTTGGAAGGAGATTTCCTGAAGAGAATTGGCCGCCCAAGCGAGGTTGTGTACTCGCTGATGGATGAAAATGGTGGCATCGACAGTGGTGTGATAACCCCTGCTGACATGCTGTCATTCGCAAGACAAGTTGCCATGGCAATGGTCAGTTGACCTAAGTGCATGTATATATACATATGAAATCTGAGCTTGACATACATCTCCTTGCCTTGTTTATATAACACTTGTTTTATGTATAGCCTTGAAAATCGTAGATTGGGATTTGTTTAAAATCATCCTGTAGATATATGGTTGATAAAACACTGGTGCTGATCCTGTTTTAATTGACATAAAATGTACAATTTGTATCAGGAGGAGGCTCCCTAATCACTGCAGAGCCCATCAATGTATTCAGTTTATCTTTTACCAATATTGAAGGTTAATCTTTTTTCACTAAATGGCCTACTTTTCTGTACTACTATGGTTTTTATGAACTCCTTAGAGTTCTCCCTGTGTTTTATCAGGGCCAGGTTTCCATTTTGAACCCAGACAGCAATATACCAACGCATCAGCTACACTGTAGCTCAGTACCAAAAGGACATAAGGCGCGTTTTCCTTTTTATCAGTAATACTGAAATGTTTTGTTGCCAAATCTTGTCTTCTTTTTCTCTAGACTTGTTTTGTTTGTGTTATGGAAAGGTTTTTGTAGTATACATTCAATCAAAGCTTCAGATAAAATCAGAGCAATCAAAATACCAGCGTAAATCTTTTAACAATTCACCCACATTTCAGGATCAATGCTTGAAGTTAGCTGTTTAAACATGTCTCCTCTAGCCAAGTTATGCCAACTGCGGGTGCATTATTTCCTAGAAATTTAGACTATTTTATGTTCATGGAATTTTATCCAAAATTGATCTTGCTTCCGAATACTTTTTTGTTTGATTTTTATTGGGTTCCTTAGTATAAAGAGGGGGATAAACTGAAAATACAGCTCAGATCCTCAACTCACGTAAAAATTATATCGAAAAAGTTTCATGAATGAATGCCAATATACATGTATTCATATCAATCATTATTATTTTTTAATGTATTTACATAAGTACGCAGTATATATTAATTTTCATGTAGGCATTAACTTATGATAGTCAGTATATGGAATAGATTTGAGAAAATTTCCTCCTTAGAATAAATTGTAACTTTAGCAATAGAAGTTCAAGTCCTCCAAGATTTCTTCTTGTATGTGTTATAATAAATTTTGTTAGTGTTCCAAAACTAATATGCTTCTCTTCAAACTGTTTTATTTTCTTTATGAATCAGTGAATGGGCTTACATCAATCAACTTTCTCCGTCTTTTTCAGGAGTATCTGGCGGCCAAGAAATATGTTCACCGTGACTTAGCGGCCAGGAATGTGCTGTTAGGGTACAACAAAGTGGTGAAAGTCTGTGACTTTGGCCTGTCTCGAGACATCTACAACGACAACCAGTACCACAAAATCACCAGCGGCAAGCTGCCACTGAAATGGATGGCCATCGAGTCACTAAGGGACCGCATCTTCACCACTCAGAGTGATGTCTGGTCCTTCGGTATTCTGATGTGGGAGATCATCACCATGGGTAAGGACTAAGGGGCCAGGCTAATTCAGGTTATAATTAAGAGCCAGCAAAGCACTAATTAGGTAAACCTAGAGCAGGTCTTGTAGAACCCTCTGTAATTAATTGTGTGTGTCAGAGAAAAACAAAGATAAAAAATATCAAAAAGATATTCTCCATTAATGAAAGCAAAATGAAAAAATATATATTGTATACATATATCTAATGCATACTTTTTACCAAGATTTGAGCACACATTAATTTAGGGTCATAAATATTTCAGATTTATTTCATCATTTGGCAGTTTTAGTATCATTTGAATGAAATATACTGTTCTTTCATCATCTTTGGTTAAGCACCAATTTTCATTGATCTCATATTGATCATATTCCCATGCAAATTACATGTAATATTTAAAGGGGCAAGGTCATGATTTTGGTCAAAAATTATTTTTTCGATTTTAATGTTTATAATGCTTCAGTAAGGCAAATTTAATTGGTAACCAAAATTTGAGTGTCATTTGTTGAGTTATAAGCGAGTTACAGAGCTTACAATTCCTCGCTATGTAAACAAAGCTTTTGTTTACATTTTGAATGTTGAAGTGAAAATTCCACTTATATACCTTAAATGAATGTGTTAATCGTTAGGAACTGTTCATTTAGGCTTTAAATAATAAGAATATAGACAAATCATCTTTAAAAAGATTTTTTACTAGTATATTGAACCTATGTAAACAAAAACAGGGCACGAGCCTTGTTTACATGACGAAGAATTGTGAGCCCTGTATCTTGCTTAAAACACCCAAATTTCATTCGATCATTAGAAATGCATTCATAAAGCATTGTAAATAATAAAAACAGACAAATTAAATTTGACCAAAATCGTGACCATGCCCCTTTAACAATGTAATGAAATGAACAAATTATCTTGCTTGAGCTGACGTCTTTGTATTTATGTATTCTGTAAACAATATTGCAAAATATGCAAAAACTGACACCCATGGATATTAATGAAACCATTGTATATTTTAAACCACAAAATGCACCTGCACTGTTGCAGATGCACATGTAGTCCTTATCAAACTAACATATTCCGCTCTGATTTCTCCAGGTGGCTCTCCGTACCCAAACATTGCTCTAGCCGATCTTTACTATGTTCTGGCCAATGGATACAGAATGGAAAAACCCAGTAATTGTTCATCAGAGTTGTAAGTATAATCAAAATGTACATACAAAACAGTTCATTACATCACTGAAATTATCAGAAACAGATGCTCAGGGTCATTCCTCATTATCAAGGTCAAATCTTGTGATGTGTACGGTTCGAGCAGTGCACTATGGGTAAAGTGGCACCGTACTGGCCTAGTATCAGCTAAGCATGTGTTTTTATCTTCATTTTCATTTAAAGCTAATTGGATTAGGGTGTTGTTTTTTATCATTCTGACTTTACAATATTTCCATACTAAGCCTATAGAAACTTCAGATCTCAGCTGTTTACCTTAGCAGATATGGCCCTGTAGACCACTCCAAAATTAACTTAATTTGATTTTACTGAGGAAACTTTTGGCAGACAGACTGACAATGCTCTGGAATAGGAGCCTCCTCTGCATGAGGAGATGTGATAAAATTTCTCAGCAGGTGTGGATCAGAATAAAAATAAAAACCTGCTCTTCTCAAATCCCACGTAAATCCTTCAGTAAAATTGCGCAGCTCTTCAGATGCATTGTTCTCCGCTTTCCTGCAGATTAAGAAATTTCTAGACAAAGCACCTGAAGTACTCGGCCTAAAACTGTCACCTCTCCGTCTTTATTTCAAGAGTTATGGACAAACTGACTTTATGTCCTCCGTTTTTTGGCTGTTGCTGTTAACATTTTGCTTTTCTTTTAATTTATTTTCATTGTCAAGGTCATCCCGTGTCTCATCGCATCTTTACCACTTTTACATGTAAGATCTAACAAGTTCTCATGATACGTAGTTTTTGGTCCATTTGCATCAGATCTTGTGCCAAGTTTGATTTTTTTGACAAGTTGTTATCATATTGTAACATAACTTTGGCTAAGTAATGTGTAGTGAAATATGGGGTCAAAGACATTTCTGATTAACAAGATATGGGAGGTATTAGGGAGAAGAAAAAAACAAACAAACACTGCTAGAGAACTGTGAATAATTCATATAATTCAGCTTTTTACATTACTACACAAATCTCAGTCATTACGTTTACTTTGAATAACTGATTTTAATGATTTCCACAATGTGGGTTGAGAAAATAACATCTTTGTTTCTGACTCATTCTGCCAGACAACCATGCACAATCCCATTAGTACATGAAATTTTCATTAAATGGTGTTGAACAAAAAGAAAATGCACAATGCATTTTAATGATGATGCGGAAGTGACCGCACCCAAGTATAAATCTAATCTCAGATGTTTTTGTGGTTTTTTTTCCAAAGATATTCCCTGGTTTACATCTTTTAGTTTTTATCAGCTGGATTTCGTTTTTTCAAACCTGCACACATTTTGTGTGTATGCCAGTGTGTCAAGATTTAAACCACAGGAAATTCTATATAGCTTCTTCTTTCAAATTTGTTTCATATATATTTTATGAAAAAGATATGGCCTCCCATGGAGAATATTAGCTTTTGTACCCTTAAAATATGTCTGTTATTTAGAACACTGTATTCACATATATCTTAAAAACAACATATCAAAAATCTGTAACCGTTAGATCAATTTTTTTTTTTTTTTTTTTTATTTTGATATACTGTTGTAATGATATGTTTGAATTAACTTGATTTCTCAACTTGAGGTGAATTCAAGAATTTCAAAAGGTCTTTTTATCTTGTGTTGTCTTATTTTACCCCAAAAAATAATATCTGCACTTTCATTATCAGTCTTTGAATGAAATTCCAGAGGTTTTTCTTTATTTTTCTTACAAAGATTTAGATATGCACAGTATATACGGTAGTGTTTGTTTAGTTAAGTTTTTCTAGATTTGACGCAAAGCAATCCATCAAGAGAGCTGCGTTAGATTTTAACACAGAATTTCAACTGCCTATCTCAGAAATGTGTCAGATTTTGTAAGAATCAAAACCAAAGGGAAAACAAAAATTGGAAATATTCATCAGTTTGGGCTTTTGGAGAGTTTTTTTTTTTTTCCTTAAGTAATTTTTGAAATTCTTTGTTTCAGGTACACCATTATGCGCCAGTGTTGGATTGAAGTTCCTACTGACCGCCCCAATTTTACAGACTTAAGAGTTCAGATAGAACAACTATTGTCCAGAGACAGAAACTATTTAGATCTAGACAACATAGATGCTCCCTTGTCAACATCAGAGAGTAGTAGTTCCCCAAAATCAGATGACTCGGACACTATGTCCCTGATTAACTCCAAACCGTTAGTACATAGAGTGATTCCTGGGCAGTCGTCATGGAAACAGGAAACCAGTTCACCGGGAACCAGTCGATCTGTGCCTCAAAAAACAGTTACCATAGCTACAGACCCTGTGACTGTAGTGTGTATTGAGAATTCAGATCAGTGGAGCTCATCATAATCTTCGAATAACATTGTTTTCATTATTTCCTAATGATGAAGAATACATGTACATTAAAACAATATAGCCAGTCTGGGCATCAAATTGCACAATAGGGAATACATGTGAAATACTGACAAGTCCTAAACATGTGAAATCTTTTGACTGTTGCAGATTTGCATAAAGTGACCCATGCTCAATATTGTGCAGTGAATGTAGAGGACTGTGATAGCACAGACAATGAATGTGCTGTGCAAGCACTATATTCTGTGCACAGGCTTCAAGCCAGTGTCATTTGTGCAGTGAGATTAAATACTGATGAGGTTTGCTGTGATTCATGATGAACAATTTGTTGTTTAATTTTGTTGATTGACAATGTAGATCTGTAAATGTTTATATATTTATATTTTACAGTAGAAATATTTATTATGAAGCTGTGGGGAGTGTTCCTCACTTGATGTTTGAGATTTTACATGACATAGGGCCAGTATGTGTAATAAAATGCATTGTCTTCATTTTTCAGATTTTTCCTACATTGTACGTATATGCCTATATTTTTGTCATAAACTCCAATACACTGCATTTCCATATATTAATTGACTGTTATCAACAGCATATTAGATGGAATACTAGATTGATCATAACATGTAAACAGAAACCTTCTCAACACTAGTATGTATTTTCAGATAAAGATACCAATCGAAGGATTTAAGTATGTTTAATTTTCCCCTTTCTTATTGCTTCCTCAAAAAACCTTGCTTGTGGTAATTCTTAAAAACACATACCCATTGAACCTTTTGCCCAATACATGTTTAAGATATCATATGTTGATAACGTGCATAATTGTTATATACTTATGAGTCAAGTTTAAACCTTTCATTTTTCATTTCAAAATAGACACAAAAAGTCACAATAGTTTGTTGGGGGCATTTGAGCATCTAATCTAGGTTGTCACGACCTTCCATAAAAAAAAATCAATCAATCAATCATTAAACAAAATCAATAAGTTACATTACTTGAATACCCATCAATACTAATACACCCGTGTTATATGACATACAGGGCATGCGTTTAACATTCTAAATATATATAATAACATTTGTACAACATACATGTACATAGAAAAATCAGAAATAAATTTACCTTCACATAAGAGTAATGAAAGTAACCTCAGGTGACCAATTATATATTATTTTGTGTATTCAGATATGATCACAGCGTTGTATACAAATTTACATGTATTTCTGCACTGGGTACATTGGAAAAGTTGTTCTCCCTGGAGAATTTCATTAAATCATATATTGTCTCCAGAAGGACATTGTCTTTTTGAAGTTGTTATGTCATTTAAATTATTTAATTATCTCTTCATATCTTCATGCGTTTTCATAATGGGCCATTATTTCACAATGTCTGTAATTACACTTCCTTTAATTACATGTGTAATTGCAAATTCTCGCCTGGAATTTTTGTTCTTGCAGTGCACTCTGTAAAGTTTTATATTTGGTTCTTCATTTACAAAAAAATCTTTTGTTTAACAGATAAATATCCCTATAATAAAAGTGTTATTGGACCAAAATATAAATGTGTATCCGTTGCTTTGATTTTTGATTATTTTTTGCAAGCAAATATTTGTAAGCAAACTCAAATAATTCATAGCAAATAGTTTTGCAATGAATGTCTTCACTTTTTAGATGCATCAGTTTCTTCTTACAAAAATTCGATCAAATATGAGTTCAGTTTCATTGAGTGTGTTCGTTGGAGTCCATTGTTACTATTTATATACGAGTGTGTTCGACTGACTCTAACTGCAGTGGACGTGGTTGTGTCCCCGTTCACGCGTCCGTCCACCACACTCAAGTTTGTAAATGTTTTGTTATTAATTATTGTATTTCATGCATTTCACAATAAACAAAAAAAAGATAGTTGTTGTAGTTTTATATATGTATAATTCTTTGCATTGGGTTTGCTTCTTTCTTTCTTTCTTTTTTTTTTATCTAAATCTGTGATCAATGCAACTAAAATATATTCGTTTAAAGCTGGCTTTGCGACTGAAGTCGATGCGGTGCAACAACTGCACGCTTTGCAAAAAAATATAACAAATTTCATTTGAGTAGCTGTTTTGTATCATATGTGATTTATCTGTATTACAAGAAAAAACCGTTTCTTAACAAAAGGTTAAATCTTGCTGTGAAGCTTCCTGTTTTTGGTCCGACATAAAGGCGTGTTTGACTTGAAATCTCGTCGGTTATCATGTCAGCTGTGCTTCTTCAATACGTTAGCAGTTATCAAGAGCATGGCTTCTTTTTAATTCATTTAATGTAATGCCATATTAATTAAACATATTTTACGAATATGTTTTATGAAAAGATACCGGAACAACCTGAGAGATTCTTATCTACAAGACAAATTGGGATACTTGAAGAAATACTCGATCATACATTGAGTTCCGTGACATTTGCGCAATGTATTTTAGCGCGATTCTTGAAACGAACATCGTCTGGACGTGGTCCTGATGAAAAGAGATAGATAAACCAAACGCAAAAAAGATTAGATTTTTCTCTTTTGATGGTACGTAGATTAGCAAACACGCTGTTCCGCTTGAAAGTGACAGAAATATCGTCAATTTTATAAAACTTTAGAGAAGTAAAATATTCCAAATGGCACCAAGAGAACTGTCGGCTGTCAGCGAAACATTCGACTCTCTAGTTACGATAAGCTTGCGACAAGTCGCGAGATAAGCCCCAACAGTCTTAATTTTGGGTTGTCTGATCGGAGACGCTTTTGATATCTTTAAAGTTGTCATTGATGCATCTAGGATGGAAAAGATTCACATGTTTAATTTCGATTATTTTATTTTCGTATTTAGTTATTTCATCTCATTTTACAAGCAGTTGAAAGTTCTAAATGCATGGAATTCTTTCGATTTCAAGTTTAAAATTCACTCTCTCATCCTGAAAAACAGGAATGAAAAAAAAGCGATACAGAGCTATCATCGTGTACTGTGGTGAACGCTTCCTTCCATTGTTTTATCGACAGAATGAAACATTGCCATTCAAAAATAAAGATAGTGGGATGTTTTAGTTGGTACTTAGGATAGCTTAAAAGATTTACAGGCCTCGCAAAATGCCAAAAACAATTTTGATAATACATTACATTTAACTTATGTGTGTCTGTTTGGAGCATGTTACATAATTTATACAATTTATGTCAATAAAGATATTTTGTAAAACATGAGATTCCCGCCGTCTTCAAATTGATTCATCAGCCGACTTTTAACACAAGATCCACACAAACGTTGATATATATCTCTAATAACGACTGAGAAATACGTTAAATCTACGCGATTACTCCAAAATTATCGGAACCAACAGTACAACGCGACCTGTCTATCTGCCACTTTCCTGCAACAATCTGCATGTTCAAGAAGAGGAACTTGTGTTGCCTAGGTTTTGTGGGGGTTATGGATGATATTGGGTAATGGATTTGCGATTGTATTATAGTTTTTTTCTAACGTTGTCTTAGCCCATCAGTGACGTAGTCGATATGGTTTCTCTGTTTGCTCTGTGGAGATACAGTCGCAGAGATAAGGTAGCAATCGGCTGGAGGTTGTCTTGTCTATTGGGCTTATCAGAATCTTTGTTCCACCCTTACCGCTCAATATTTTGACATATTTATCAACAAAATAAAAAATCAAGCCCCCTCAATCAAAACAAGAAGCAATCGTAAACGAGGCACATGACGTTGCTCGCAATGGATGTTAGGCTTCATTTAGAAAAGCGTTTGTTTTGCTTTCGGCAGTTGACCGTTTACCTTGTATCAAGCAAAGAGAAAGACTCGGGGGTAATAGCACCTTCAAAAACTCCACGTACAATCTGGGCGCCAAAACGTCATGTACGCTTGTGTTGAAGTTTCGATTTACATGCAGGATTCGGCAGCGTGACGTATCAAGTCGGGTTGATCTTGGTTGTTTTGCTCCACGAGTTTTAGCATGATATCAATGATAACTGTAATCTATAAATACATCTGCTGAGTGAACAGTCTGCAGAATGACTGCGACAGGCGATAAATAAATACTTATAAAAAGAACCAAGTATCGCGATATTTGGCACTTTCCTTTTTTTTTCGTCTTTTTTTGAATCTCACAAACAATGAAGATTGAAATGATCGTCAAAAAAGCTCTGACAAGAATAAGATAAATGCTATCATTGGTTACCAAAATAAAACTGGATGAAAGTCTGTTTTAGATAAATCAATAGTTTAATAAAAAATGCACATTCAGCAAAACATATAACCAACGAAAAACATTGTACACATCATGCGTGGATCTAGAGGTTGGTCGTAGGGGGTCCGGAAACCCCTCCCCTGGAAAATTAAAATTGATTAAATTCATTATTAGTAAAATTGTCAAAAATATGCACCGGGCCCCAGACACAATTATTCCTTAGACCCCACCCCCATGGAAAAATGTTCTGGATCCATGCATGCTCACGAACACTATTCCGCAGTACACAAATAGAATATGTTCATATATGTTGTTATTTTATCATTGATATGTATACACAAAAGATCACAATTCGTTTTCATAATAAACAAAGATAGAAAACTACCTGATTGGAATACCTTTTGTGACTCAAGACGACAAAAAAATTATTAGCATTGCAAGCTAAAGGTAATGTATAAATGTACGGTAGTTAAATTTCACTGTTGTACAAAAGATTAAATGAAAAAAAGTTATGGAAAAAATTTCATGCAAAAAATAAGGTTTTGCAGTAGCCACAGACTTGTGAACTTTTGATCCAAGTTCTGCAAGTTTTTTTTGTTGGCTATTATCAACTTCAAACAAATTTTCATATCTGAGTATAAGATGAAAAAAAAAAACTGGAAGTCATTTTCTCTCAACTTTTGGTACAGTTTCTTGAAGTTTAAAGATCTGTGATGTGGATTTTGACTAATTTGCAATAATGAGATTATTTCCAGTTGGTGGTGGAAATGTTATACATGTATACAATTTTCAATTCCAGTATGTTTACCGTTAATTTTTTGTTTCAGTGCTGATTATTAAACAGCAAATTCAGTGAAATATCAATACTAAATAACATACAATTATATATCTCACATATTAATAGTTGACTCAATGACAAAAGTGTTTAAAATTAGTAATCTTTAACACCCAAAATGTTTTGAATTAAAATGGTTTGAAATATTTACATAATTCTGATTAAGAGCACTAAAAAATAACTGAATCCTGGTTCTTTCATCACATAATCTGTAGATGGCTAGATCAAAGAAAGACAACTAAGAAATACAAATGGAATGTGGTTACAAGGCACTCCAGGAACTGACAAGTATACTGTACAAATACATGCTGATATGAGAATGTCAGAATCACAGAGAAATACATCTTGGCTATACAGTACTATACAGTATCAAAAGAATACTGTGTATCTGGTTATCATTTACATAAACTTGGAAAATATTATATGTCATACCTGGCTTCATTTGAATCGAATTAAAATCACCCCTTCTAATAAGGTTTGTTAATGTCGATGGTAAGAGGTATAGCCTTCTTTCTCATTATTAGCAAACTTCCAAGGTACTCTTTCTAAAACTTCTACTTAAAAAGGAAATTTGCAAAAATTTACAAAACAAAACCTCATGACACTAAATGTATTGTTGGGTCTGATGTTAAACACAAATACTGTTCATTAATAATGTCTACAATAAGAGGTACATGTACATATTAAAAAAAATTAACTTGCAACTGCACAAAAAATCTTATCTTTTAAAAACTCTCATTGAAAATAAACCCCATATCTAACTATAATGCCTCTTATTTAATCGAAAACCTTGAAATGACCGGAATACAGGACAATGCATTTTTGTCCATCAACTAGGAAGATGTCTTTATTGGAAGACATGAAAAAATTATGGGGACAATATTGGGAATGACAAATATCGACTATTGTCACAGACCAACAGATGAAATAAAACATTAATGTATGCTCAGATCTTTGCAAGATTTGAATTTCATTACATGTGTACAATCAATACATGTCCGAATGACTCTCATGGGTCTAGGAATTTGTTCTGCTGCAGTGGCATTACTTTGGTCCTAACATGTCTTTTGGTTGAACTTTGATGTCAAACTCCTCCTCAGTCAGCATCTGCAGTGACACGGCGGCCATTTTTAACGTGGACCCTGTGGTATGAGCATGCTTAGCTATCTTTGCCGCGCGGTCGTACCCTATGTGTGGATTCAGTGCCGTGACCAGCATCAGAGACTCGTTTACAAAACGATTAATCTTCTCTGTATTCGGTATTATTCCATCCACACAGTTTTTGGAGAATGACACACAAGAGTCTCCGATCAGTCTAACAGACTGTAGTACATTTGTGACGATCACTGGTTTGAATACATTCAACTGAAAATGGCCGTTACTTCCACCTACCGTCACTGCAACATGGTTTCCCATCACCTGAGCTGCAACCATGGTAACAGCTTCACACTGTGTTGGATTTACCTTTCCTAAATGCCATATCAATATTAAACATTTAGTTCATGTAATCTTATTGCCATCATGATTTACATGCACAATTTTATGCAATTAAAGAATTAAAAAACAACACTTCATTGGTCAATTTGAGAACAATTGAGAGGTAATTCAACATAAACATTTTGAACATCACTAGATCATAACACACTTTAATTATTTTACCTGGCATGATACTACTTCCAGCCTCATTCTCAGGTAACGAGAGTTCACCAATTCCACAACGAGGCCCTGACCCCAGATGTCTAATATCATTGGCTATTTTCATCAGACTACAAGCTAACACATTCAGTGATCCATGGAGTTCCACCAATGCATCGTGTGCTGACAAAGCTTCAAATTTATTTGGAGCAGTCACAAAAGGGTAGCCTGTATTTCAAAAATAAATATCTAATTAAAGTTGTTGCATTATTTAAACTAAAAGCTGGGCTATGATTAATGAATGGTTGTCATTTTCAATTATCATTACTTTTGAAAGTAAAATTTGGTGTTTTTAGGGGTACGAAAATAAAATTCTGATAGTTTTAAAGATGTGAAAATAAAATCTTGTCATAAAAACATATAGTACATGTACCGGTACTATCATGATCAACAATAGTGTTAGCATTTGCACTTAAGGTAAAGCGTAAAGGAGCCAATTCATAAAACCAAAAAGGGTAAAGGTCACGGGTTTCTGATGATGGAGATTGACAACAATACCTTCATGCTTTAATTAATTATAACATTAAACTGAAATGTTTAGAGAAGTAAATCACCTGTTTCCTCTGCTATTTTGGCGGCCACCTTTTCTGCAAAGCCAATTCTGGAGTTCAGTCCTGTGCCTACTGCTGTCCCTCCTCAAGAATATACCAGGTATATTAAGTATTATTACAATGAGAAACATGTTAATTTAAGTCTGACTCTTTTTTTTTAAAATATTCCATCCTTTTTGGAAAACATGATTTACTATATAACAGATTTTTTTGCATGGTGCTAGCTTTGGTTTATTTTAGCAATTTGATTGTAGCCTGCTAAAAACTCAATCACTTAATTTGTACCATTTAGGATAGTCCTGAAAACATGAAAGACAACTTGTGTCTGCAAAAAATAATTTAAGCCAAAAAAATTGTGAAAAAAAATTTACCTGCTGCTAGATGATATAAACGTGGAAGTGTAGCGTTCACTCTTTCTATTCCATTCTCTATCTGATGTACAAAGGAACTGAACTCTTGACCTAAGGTCAAAGGAGTGGCATCCTGTAAACAGAAAGAAAATTTAATCTTTTACAGTGTGAAATATAATCTAATAGCAGAATTGATGTTCAGTAGCAGAATCATAACAGTTACATGTAAGCAACATAGGCGAAATTCTTTGAATGAATTTGTCTTTTAAAGCTCCACAGGTTAAGCATTTGTTACTTATAACCTTATGCTGTGGGTTGAAACTTGTCACTTTATGGATTACGTTATTAATCTTTCCATGTAGATCTATGTTAGATTAACAATTTAACAAAGCAGATATTTTAACAGTTTCCTTCAAAAATAGATTGTATTCCAACCAAAAAAGCTGCTGAAAAATGCACATTAGTAAGATCATTATCAATAAGTTAACAAGCTTAAAAGGGTTTAGGCTTTAAAAAGTAAGCATAAAATAATTAATTACCAAACAAATTCATGCATTTATCTGGTCTTAAGATGTCAACCACCAGTTTACGTCTCTACAACCTGTATAAGACACCTGTACATGTACTGTATTCAAGGGGGTGTTAATCTCAGATTATCAACAATTATTTTTTGATATGCATTTTCATTTTAGAGGGGTTACTAATATGTGTGCCTGTGGCAATCTTAAAATGATTACATAGAACCATTTTTTGTTAGTCTTCACCTGTAGATGAGTCCTGCCGATCTTGACAATGTCCTTGAACTCCTGTTTTTTAGTTTCCAATGATTTGAGTAGAACCTTTAGCCCCGGCAACAATCTCTCCTGGACCTCAAGGACGACAGCAATGTGCATGGCTGTCGGAAAAGTGTCGTTAGAGCTCTACAATACATAAATATTAAATTGCAGTGTAATTAAATAAAGAGAATATGGATATATCTCCATATTTACTGCAGTTGCAAGTTAACAATACAGTCATAATTAATGTTATTTCCAATAAGTAAAATGACCATTGCAAAATATTGTCATGATTTTTATTTGATATCCAATGACTAAAATGACTCCTGGCATTGAACTATAATTTCATGCAATGATTTCATCCAGTTCTTAACAAACCTGGGACATGTTGACATGGTCATTTGGGTGAACAGGTTGCTTGGAGCCCATTGTTCCTCCTGAGAGTTCAATAGCTCTATTGCTGATGACCTCATTAATGTTCATGTTTGTCTGGGTCCCCGAGCCTGTCTGCCACACCACCAATGGGAAGTGATCCCATAGCTGTCCCGCTATAATCTGTGAACAAACACTGTGAATTTATGAACCACCAAAGGGAAGTGATCCCATAGCTGTCCCGCTATAATCTGTGAACAAACACTGTGAATTTATGAACCACCAAAGGGAAGTGATCCCATAGCTGTCCAGCTATAATCTGTGAACAAACACACTGAATTAATGACTGACCAAGGGGAAGTGATCCCATAGCTGTCCAGCTATAATCTGTGAACAAACACTGTGAATTTATGAACCACCAAAGGGAAGTGATCCCATAGCTGTCCGGCTATAATCTGTGAACAAACACACTGAATTAATGACCGACCAAAGGGAAGTGATCCCATAGCTGTCCCGCTATAATCTGTGAACAAACACTGCTAATTTATGACCGACCAAAGGGAAGTGATCCCATAGCTGTCCAGCTATAATCTGTGAACAAACACTGTGAATTGATGAACCACCAAAGGGAAGTGATCCCATAGCTGTCCCGCTATAATCTGTGAACAAACACTGTGAATTTATGAACCACCAAATGGAAGTGATCCCATAGCTGCCCCGCTATAATCTGTGAACAAACAGACTGAATTAATGACCGACCAAAGGGAAGTGATCCCATAGCTGTCCCGCTATAATCTGTGAACAAACACACTGAATTAATGACCGACCAAAGGGAAGTGATCCCATAGCTGTCCAGCTATAATCTGTGAACAAACAGACTAAATTAATGACCGACCAAAGGGAAGTGATCCCATAGCTGTCCCGCTATAATCTGTGAACAAACACTGTGAATTTATGAACCACCAAAGGGAAGTGATCCCATAGCTGTCCCGCTATAATCTGTGAACAAACACTGTGAATTTATGAACCACCAAAGGGAAGTGATCCCATAGCTGTCCAGCTATAATCTGTGAACAAACACACTGAATTAATGACCGACCAATGGGAAGTGATCCCATAGCTGTCCAGCTATAATCTGTGAACATACACTGTGAATTAATGACCGACCAAAGGGAAGTGATCCCATAGCTGTCCAGCTATAATCTGTGAACAAACACACTGAATTAATTACCGACCAAAGGGAAGTGATCCCATAGCTGTCCAGCTATAATCTGTGAACAAACACAAAGAATTAATGAATGATCAAAGGAAACTGATCCCATAGCTGTCCAGCTATAATCTGTGAAAAACACAGTAAATTAATGAGCGGCTAAAGGGAAGTCAAGTGATCCCCATAGCATTCCTGCTATAATCTGTGAACAAACACAGTGAATTAATGAAAGACCAAAGAAAAGTGATCCCATGGCTGTCCAGCTATAATCTCCATAATTGTGAACAAAAAAGGGAAATAACTTGACATTATTGAGATGGTAGCCATCTCAAAGGGCCTGTTTAAATATGGTAAGTACCACTACTTTTGATTCAAAAACATTTAAGAGGACTGCTTTTATCTTAAATTCTGAATTTTGAATTTGAAAAGGAACTTAAATTCACAGCCTCTGCCAATCCCTTATCTACAGGCAGCATTTTGGTTAAAATGAACTAACTTATATAGTGAAATTCAGTGTCATAAACAATCAAAGCAAAGTTACTGTTTAACCCAAAGATTGATCTTGCAACAATCTGAAACAAACACAACCAAAGGGAGGTTACCTCATAGATCTACCACCAAACAGATCAATGAAGCCCTAAAGCCGGTATATGGTATGTAGCTGAATATCTGAAAAGAGAATATTTGGAAAACAATTTCTTGGTTCCTGTGTTAACTCACCTCATCAGCTACTCTGACAATGAGGTCAGCTATGGTTGAATCCAGTCCATACTCTTGATTTACCCTGGCAGCACATTTCTTCAAGATCGCAAATGCCTTGATGATGGGAAGCTGTAATGGTGTTAATCATGTTGACTTATCAAATAATTCTGTGCTTTATGAAAAATTGAATTTCCATGGAGATAACATTGTGGAATCTCATAATTATGATAACAAACAAGAAGGACAACTTTTGAGAAAATGAGGCATTTGCAAAAGTTAAATCAAAAAATAAATCCTAAAACGCATTGCTCTCTAATTCAAGTTACATGTAATTTAGTGACAGTACAAAGATGTTAATACCCGGTAAATGTTTTAAATAAGTTGACAAGTGTGTATATGATTAGTGCTTAATTGATACAAATACCAGTAGTCTGTCCCACATGCATATGGATCCCTTATTGTGTTCTTTTATCCATACAAATATCCAAAGTATTTAATTCTGCCTTGTAGTACATATACGTGTTGTTTACTTTTCATTTCTGTTAAGATTTATGCAATGAAAATACTGCAAGATTTCTCTTCTGACATTTGTTTTCATTAAAGACAATTAAAGGACAGGTGACACAATCACAAAATTATTAAACAATGCATTGGATTGTCTGTGTGATAAAACTGTAGAACTACCCCCGCAGCCCCGCTATATTCATCTATTTCACAGCTATTGCAGCTGTAACATTGGGCAATATAAGTAGATCTTAAAGGGTAAATCTACGCCAGTACTGTGTATGTTAATATCATATAGCATTCAGGATAACAATGCACATGTACAATTTTTTAACACTGTAACCTTTCTGAAACATATATAATCTTTAATAACATGATTTTGCTAAAATAATGTTGAGGAAGCCAATCAAAACGACACTTAGATTGTCAATGAATGAGTCAATATCAGGGTTGTCTCTAAAAATTGAAGTAGAAGGAGGAAATTAAAAAGTAAAAGGGGTCTAGGGGGTCTAGCTTATAGTTGGATTGTGTTTGAATTGCAATATTAGCCAGGTATTTACGTCATTTTAGACGGGGGAATTCTCTGCCCCCCGGGTCTTAGAGACAACCCTGCAATATTTTCTTTCTTTTTTTAATATGACTCTAGGCCTAATTCGTTTCCCTAAATCCATTTAACACATTCTCAAATGATTTCGTACAGGCATTCGTTCTGATGGTCCGCCTATGTTGAAGTTAATGATGGAACGAGCAGTGTTTGCTCCATAGTACTTGTCTGCAGGAACCTGGATTTCTCCAAAGCTGTCAGTCTCTGCACGAAAAGATGCCTAAAAATTAATGAAATGGATCAAATCAGAAAAATAGGTATCATTTCTAATTGTTTGTATTTATGACTTTTACCCCCTCTTTTTTTCTTACTTAATTGACCATTAAACTATTGACATCATGATTTCTGACTTTCCAGCTGCCGACATCCCTTGTTTATTACATTATGCTAATCTTGTGTACCTGCATGTGTATGTTCATTGGGTCTTAAATTTGGAAGAAACAAAATACTCATGTTTTTTTATATCATAAACGGTTGGCCCATTTTAAAACTGTTATCAAAATCTAAGCACAGGCCTCTGAATTTTCATCAATAATATAAGCCGTTAAATGTAGGGGGAAAGAAAGATATATACCCTATCTATATATAAATACACATATAAATACATATACATATTTATATATAGATAGGGTATATCTCTCTCTTCCCCTACATTTAACGGCTTATTGATAGAAATGCAGAGGCCTGTGATCTAAGAGAACTTTCAAAATTAAAACCTTGTAATTGTTTACAACAACACGAACTGTAAATAGCTAAACAAAACTCTCTCCTACTTTTTCTTTCTCTATTATTATTCATAATACATGCAGCAATCTCTCTAACTTATAAAACATGTTATGGTTAACTAACTTTAACAACAGAGAAAATTCCAGTTTGTCCACGTGTTGGGGAGTTATTTAGGTCGGTATTTCGATGCAATACTAAACCGTCACGCTCACAAATCAATACTTGGGTACCTACCATTATTATGCTGTAACCTGTCTTTAGGAATTTTACTGTCCTCTTTCTAGTTTCGTTTGTCTTTGCTGTCGACTCGAGTCACAGGGGGAAGTAACTCTAATGTTTACCTGTATTTTTATGGATTGCGATATCCAGGGAGGCAACTCGGTTTTTTCTCCTTTTGGAGGCTGAAGATCAACAAATTACCCATTGGGTCTACCTTAAAATTTTGATTAATACGATTTTTCAACCCTTAAACTGAAATTTATTTATATTTCAGCTTTAAGATTTAAATATTTTATATTTTATTCAAAGCTTTTCTTCAAAATGAGACTGATATACATGTTGTCATGAACAAGCTCTCTTCAAAAATTTTTTTGTTTATCAACAAAGTAAAATGCAATTTTTTTAATACATTTATTAACCTTAAAACATATTTTTCATACATAAACAATCTTTTTAAATACAATTCAGAAATTTTAAAATATGTTCACCATAATCACATCAATAAAGCAATTCTAATATTACTGGCATTTATTTGGAATAAATAATAATTGCACTGATAACGTAATAAAATTGAAACCAGCTTAATATACAAATAACCCTTTATAATATACATGTATAACACATTGTGTAACATTGAATGGAAATTCGGGTTTAAGTTAAAGTACAGCACTATACATATCTATTTGAGTTATCATCTCACATGCAGGTCAAATGCATATTTCCTTCATCTTTGACAAAATAAAATGCAATATTTGTTATCCATGATAGCAACATATCACAGTACATCAATCAGATGGTGAATATGAGATGGTATAACTTATAATGGTCCCCGGGTCAACCATGTACACGAATATTCATGATTTAACATTATAAATCTACAATCCTTAAGTTACAAAGCAAAGCCTTAAAACAAATGTATACAGATAACAAACATTTGAATGTCTTACAAAATACAATGTACTTTCAAAATAACTATTAGTGCATAATCACATCTATTCAGATGTCAAACCATCAATAGTTTTAAAATAATTCAGTTTTTACAGATTCACAGTCTCTGAAATTATTTAAACATACACCAACTGTAAATGAATAAGAATAACACAGTCACATATCAGTCCATGATTTCATCCATCACTCTAACTTGGGGATTTCCCAAAAAGGGGTCCTCGTCAATGCCGCTTCGACCTAGTTTTGAGAATATCACAATGATTGTCAAAAAGCCTATAATTCCTATTACTAAAACCACCAGGAATTTCTTCCTTATGGACATTGGATCCTTCTTTCCATGTTTGCCTTCTCTTGACCTAAAATGTAAAAATATCAAATAATAACACAGTAATTAATGTTGAAAAGTATGAGTCTTCTAATCTTATGTAACAGTTACTGTTATTTACAATACAATAATTTTCTTCAATAATTTTAATTACTGGTACATGAATTGTAAAATGCCTAAGTCATTTTATCGGTACAAGTGCTTTTTGACTGTTCTCTCTTTCATTTTGATAAAAGTATTTGATAACACAGTAAACTTCAACAGCTGCTTAACTTACTTTAGCCATTTTGTTAGCCATTCCATAGCTGATCGTCTTCTATACTTGTTTTCATCATGGTCAAGGGATGTATTAAATATGGAACTTGTGTCTTCTTTAGTGGAATCAAACAACTTTCTGGGATCTGAAACATTAAGATAAAATTTACAAAAACATGCAAATACCGTATATCTTACCAGGTATTCATAGTTCTGTTAATTTAGATGATTGGTTACAGTCTTACAGAGCATAAATTTTAGGGTGAAGGTGTAAAAATTGGGAATTTTGGTAGAATTGTCTAAATATTCAATGCTGGAAAAAAATATGTGCACACTGGTCCAAAATTCTTACCACCATTTCTCTTCATATTTTGAGGCCTGCCTGTTAGAATTTTATAAAAGATAATTAATTTTTTACTTGTTGAAAATGATTTCTGTTCATTAAATCAATCACCCATTGTAACATACCCCCAAAGGCGAGTTTATCCTGTCCCCTCACTGAGGTCCCCTCGTCCACACTGATCACACTGTGTTGGTTGGGAGGAACGTGGGCGCTGGGTCTGTTGTAGTTAGGAGTTGACATTGGAGAGTAGGGGGTCCCAGACTGGGGATTCGGTGAGGCTCCCAGGGGGTAGGGAGATGCAGCAGGTGTGTTTGAGAATCCTGAAGAGTTTGGTAATGTCCCATGATTCTGAACAATTTGAGATTTCTGAGGAGTGCTATGAGTCGGTAGAACTGCTTCTGACTTTATTTGAGAGCCCTCACTGCTCTGTGAGGTGGGTAGTTGTGTTTGTGGGGGAGGCAATATAGGTTCTTGTGGTTCATCAATCTAAACAAAAATGTAACATACAGCGATATGATTCAACTTTAACCAGTAATCATTGCATGTACTTACTGTTCAGTATCAAAGAATCAAATTTTTTATGTTTGTATAATTGTATTTCACATCTTTTTTTTTTTTTATCAAAACATGCATGTATGTATACATATTAGTATACATGTATTAAGCTACTTCCATTATCACTGATACATAGAAAACAAATATAAATGATGTTTATTCTTATATTCTATTCATCAACTAAAATAATAAATGCATGTGTATTGGTGTACTACAAATAGTGGTGGATGACTTACCAGGGGTAAACCAAGACCTGCTCTGGCCCAGTTGACAGTGGACAGGAGGGTCTTTAGTTTGTCTGCCACAGGGGACACCATGTTCTGTGGGGGGAAGATCCCTGCATTACAGGTGGGACATGTGTAGCCAGCAGGGGCTGTGTTAGCGGGAAACTGCTGGGCATAATGGTTCAGACAGGGCCAATGGAATATATCTGTGACAAAAAGGGCAGTGTTAACCTTTGAAGCAGAAATATCAGCATACTAATGTATATACTGTATATTAATTAGTATTATGTATATAATCATGTTTATTATCAGCAGACTTTGCATTGTCAATAATCAAATTTTCTTTGGCATGATAAGATACTTATATACTAGCTCAACAGCAACTATTTCCCTCAGCTCTGCCTTGGGAAATAGTAGCTGTCTCAGGGGACAACAATAAACTTGCTATTCCTCATAGCCAGCTAATAGGAATATAATGTACCTGCAACTATACACTTGAACATGTAGAGAGGTCTGATATGGTACTCACTGGGGTTATGTGCCATATTTCATTGTACTGAAATTTACATGATTATATTAATGTACTCACCATAACAAGTCAACCTGACACAGTCTCCATACTGCTCATCACTCAGTACATTGTTACATAGTCTACAGTTAGGGTTGTAATCACTGTCCTGTAACCACTGCAGATATGACTTGATTACACACTGAAAAACATATTAACAAACAAACTGAAAAATAGAGACAATTTGAAGTGTATTCATCAAAAATTTCTTAAATGAAATTGAATTTAAAAAATACGTAAATTTTGGGCGCTCATGCAAATGGCGCTTTGGCTTTGGGGCAGTTACCCGTACAGGGGGGGGGGGGGGGGGATACAATGGTCAGACCGGTTTCAATACAGGCACCAGATAGCTCAGTTGGTAGAGCATTTGACTTGAAAATCAGATGGTCTGGGATCAAATTCTAATCTGGTCTGCCATTATTTCTCCCATCCTGATACACCTAGAGGTAACCGGGCAGACTACCCTATTTGTTTACAAATTTGGGGTATTTTTTGTATCTAATTGTTACAGAAGGAGAATCGCTACAAAAAGTGTTGCAAAATGATTTTATAAATCAAAGAATGTGTGTGATCAGGACTCCACACATTTCCTTAAACTAATGCCGGCAAAAATTGGGTGGGCTGGGTTAATGTCTACGGCAAAGTTTCTAACAGTGTTTGCTATATATTGAACTTTTCCCTTTTGTTATGATCATTGAACATATATTGGAACTAAACCTAGTTATATCCCGTGCATGGAATGACTCCACAAAAACATGGCAATTGGTTCCTGAAATTCCTATTAAATCTTGTCTGCCCTCCAACGCATAATTACCATGATTAACTGACGTTTGTGATTTACAATTTCAACAATTTACCTTTGCATGATTTGCCACAAGACAGTTCTCACAAACATTTACTCTATGTTCGAAACAAAATAGGTTGGTCACTTTCTTTTTGGGGCATTTACAGAGCCCCATCTTTCAATGTTTTAGTGTTGACAATTTTCACCGGAAGTTTGAACGTGGAGGAAATACTAAAGCACAGACTCGTATATGTACGGAATCCGTATTTTAAAAAAAAATTATGTTCAATTATAATACCTGCGGTAATTTGAGATATATAACATTAAATATAAAATTACAATTAAAATATAATATCCATTTAATTTTCTCGCCAGAAATATGTTGAACTGGATTTTAATAGAGTAAAACGTTTTCACGATTCAGAATTAATCACCACGTGGTTTGTTGACACACACATGGACAGGAGATCAAGATGGCATGTGGAATTGAGTCAGTGTGGAACAATCGATTTTTGCGGCCTCCGCCGGTTATATCTCTACCTGCTCCATTGATGCAGCAAGGTATGAAATACAGTTTTATGATTTCACAGACATCTATGCACAAACGACTTACGTACTTATACTTTGTTAATTCTTGGAAAATACTGCACAATGCAATCGGGCAATAGCTGAAAACAATAAGTCAATCAGTTATGTCAATGTCAGTTATGACAGGTTATCATCTTTTGGGCATATTTCTGTCCACTTCATGTATTGAAAGATAGACTTTCGGTATGCAAGAATAGTACATACTAGAAAGTCAGCTTCTTATTTCTACGTGCAAGATAATCATATTTACATGCAAGTTACCAAATCTTTTTCTTTTCTTTTTTTCAAAAATCTGACTTTAATATGTGAACATTTACTTCCAAGCGTCAGTATAAGACAGCATTATTATGTAGACATGCTATTGCAACTTATTTATGTCAGCATGCAAGTTAATAGTGTGTTGACATGCAACTTAAATATTAACATGTGAGATAAATATATTCATATCAATATCATGTTCAATATCATTGAAGCTGACATTCAGCTTGGTTGCCAGGATCCAAAAATATTTCCGGAGGGTAGAGTTCGAAGGGTTTTCTATGTCTGGGGGAGGGGGCGGTCCAATACCTATTTACAGTAATTATTTAAATATATAGATTTAAGCTATTTGAATTTTCCAAGGGGGGGGGGGGGAGTCAAACTGCTGCAGTAATCATCATTCTTGTTGTCTTAGAACTTGTATATACAATCCTTTTTACATAGATAAGGTGAAAATAGTATTGAAGATTTTGAAAGAGATGCAGGAAGACAAGGAGAAACAGGACATTCTCGTTCAGGAAAAGTTTATACTTAGCCGAATTATTTACAAATTGAATGCTCAGTTACGAAGTGAAAAAACTCTACAATGTTTAAAGAGGGTAAGCCAATCATAATTAATAATATTCAGTATTTGTATTGTATAATCCTGTTTAATGAAGTGAAAAACACTCCCATTTTTCTGCCATTTTACTGTTTTGTACATTAACAGATAAAGGTGTGCTTGTCTAAGTTGACCGAAATGAAAATGGAGAAAACAGTTGAGGACTACCTTGGCATACTAAAACAGTAAGTGAATAATTCAAAACAATCTTTAAAATGCAGTAAAATTAGAAACAACTTGTGTATTAACTGATATTTATGAGCATCAGTTTTAGTGGATTTTGTAAAATACACTGTTTCAACAATGTTTAAGGTCAGACGACACGTTCCTCAACTTCAGATAACCTTTTCCAGGAATTTGTTGATGGTTTACTACTAATTTGACAAGCTTTCTTGCAAAAAATTAGGGTACCTTACCAGGCATTTCTGCAAAATACTAGAGTAAGCAATTTCCTATATAATCTTCTTGAAAATACAATTGAATTGCTGATATAAAAATAAATGCATATACTGCACAGCGAAATTCACTATATTGAAACTCTACCTCGGCCGGGGAGGGGGTTTGAACTCACGACCTCTAGAACCTATACGCTTCTGTCAGTGAGCGGCCACGGTTCTAACCACTCGGCCATCGTGACACATAACCATATCCAATTAAATTTTAATCATTTTTAAAATAATTATAAAATTAATATTTTTTATTGGAACTCTTTATTACGAGGAGATACAAAAAAGATTCTCGAGGAACGTGTCGTCTGACCTTAAATTAGTGTACAGTTTGGCCCTCAAAAAACAAATTGTTGACATATTTCTAATAGATAGATAATCATTCAGTTGTTTCAAATATCAGTGCAATCTTTCATTCCTACTTGCTAAGTCTGCTGAATATTCAAATGCACGCTATTAGGGTTTACAGATAATTCGTAGACTGCGTGTTTAGTAGAGTACAGTATTTGACTGTGTTATTTTAGGAGCAATTTGATGGCCAGGACACCTTACCTCCCTTCACAACAGATGATAGAGCACCTGTTGGTCAGGTTGATTGGAGCCAGGTACCTCTACAGACAGACTGCAAACTTCTGCAGCACAGCCTATGTGTATCCTTCATAGCAGACAGCGAGGAGTCTATTAAAGCATGCATACATGCCAACCATCCCTTTTTTTTCAACTTAAAATTTTAAAATATTTTTAAGCTGTTGAAAATGTTAATAACTCTATCATAATGAGAAATGCAAAAAAAAAATCCCAAGCTGTCCTGTTTTTGTTTTGGTATGTGCTCATATGACATTAAGCTTAAGTTAGTCTATCAGTTCAAACCATGAACATCATTTTGTTCAGTTGAAGCTTTAAGAAAAAGGAGAGAGAAATTAAAGCTTTATTTTTCCCAAAAAATCAAATTTTAGGCTAACACTTTTAATTTTTTTTATCAGTTGTGAAAAAAGGAACTGCTCTTTTACATTTTCGTTTGCAACATTCCCTGACAATTTAAAGTAATCTGAAACAACAGCTGGCCATTGGTACATTGGTACCTCAGAATCTAACTCTGATGGCTCTCATCAGTAGGGTGTGGTAAGTGTGTGTGCTCTATTACTTGTAGATAGAAGGACTGGACAGTGTAAATAGTTTCTTTATTACTGGTACATTGTATACTTGTACATTTCAAATATTTTCTTTATTGTTCCTTTAATGGATTGTGCAATCTTAATACTGACACTGTGAGGAAATGGCAATGATTTCTCCATGTGTAATGTCATATTATATCAGATTACTGATCTTTGACTTGTTTGATAATTTAGTTTGTTTATTCACATTGGATTGCAGGTTACTGTCGAGAGTATGTTCCAAGTCTTGTGTACAGTGGTATGACAGTATTTACACTTGCCTGCCTACCTTTCCATCAACTACTCACAGATGGGTCAGTATTTTAAAAAAGACATTCTACCATAAAATTTGGCTTATTTTGTTTGATGTTTTCTAAAGAAGCGAGTTTATCTATTAAAGTGTAACCTGTGCAGAAAAATACTTTTTGGTTCAAAGATGCTGTCGACAGAATTAATAATAAAAAGTCAATTAGATATTACCGATATTTAACATTTGACTATAAAACATGGATTACAGTAAATACCCGGGTTTTGGGGTTTTTTTAAGTGGTGACTTTGTTGTATATGTTGTTTTGCAGTTACCACAGGGTTCAGTTTTACCCAGCACTATTGCTGAACCAGAAGATGAGTCAGATGAATCGGTCATAAGTCAAAGGTAAGTGTACAAAAAAGAAGGTGTTCTGTGTTTATAATGCAATATCCCTTTCCCGCAATCTTTGAATTTTATAGATTCTTATGGTATGCCTGAAAAAATTGAACTTATGTATCAAATTTGGATTTTTACATTTGTATTGATGACTCTCAGGAGATACTTGATTTTCATATAATTAGCACAGTTGTGGCCCTTTGGACTTCAATATTGTAAATATTCAGAGATTTTGTTTGAAGTGTGTATATAGCTCTTTTTGATACACATTATTGAATTGTTTGAAATTTCCCATGCTAACTATTAGTTTGGTGGTTGGAATTATGATTTTTTTCTTGATGGCCAAAGTTATATATGAGGCTACTTTTGAAGAACATGTCTTATGTTGTTCTTATAACTATAATTTACTGCTATAGCCTTATCTAGTGTTTTTTAATTTGAGCAGTGCTTCCAGTGAGAGAAAAATTGTAAAGGACAGAAACAGTGAAGAAAAGGGTTATCATTTTCATGAAGGTGAAAGATTTTGAGCAGCTTGCCATACTTGATATACAATGTACATGTATATTACATGTAATTGGTTCATATCTTACCTTTCACTCTCAAATTTGAAAAAAAAAACCCTTGTTTTATATGTTTTAGATGATGATGAGGAAAGAGGAATAAGTACTGACACAGACCATGACCTTGCCACAGAAAGTTTAGCAGGAAATGATGTTTTGGGTAGTAAATTCAATAGCCAACAGGAAGATTCAAGTAAAATCAAGAGGAAAAACAGTGTTAGGGTTCGATCTAGGACAGACTCCAACCAGATGGAATCAAGTGAGGATGAAGGGGAAGTTGTTTCAAGAGATGAACAGAGTTTTGGGACTGAGTCCCATCCACTAGTCTTGAGTGAGGACGAAGGACAGCCTGTCACAAGAACAGGCCACATTGAGAAATCAAATTCATCAGTATTCAGTGAAGATGAGGGGGAGCCTGTATCAAGATATAATCCACAGAAGGAAGAGGGTCTTCCACACAAAAGAATGAAAGTCACTGAAGACGAGTCTGAGGGAAATGATGATGAATCAGACAGAACTGTTATTAAAATGGATAATGTAGTTGAATCAGTTCTTGATGAAAATATTGTACAAAACAGTTCTGTTGATGAACTTCTTCGGTTGCTGAGTAACATGAAAATGGCCTCCCAAGAGGAAAGGTGCCTTGTTCAAACATATGTAGAAGCTCTGTGGAAATTGAAAGGCGGGTCTACAAAAAAGGGTCAGAAGAAAAAAATGAAGCAAGCAAGAAAACTCATTACAGAATTGAATGCAGAGCTTGCTCACATTCGAACAACTTGTCAGAAAGAAGGTGCAAACAAAAAAGTGAAAAAACAAAATAAAAAAATAAATAAGCCACCAAGGTCAAATAATGAAGCCATGGAAATGACTGAAACTAAAGCAGGGAAGAAACGGAAATGTGATTTGGACTGTGATGAATCTGACACTATGAAGAAAAAGGGCAAACTAAGCCCAAGATCAGATGAACAAAATGGTACAAAGGTTCCAAATTATTCTTCAGATGATAAGGAAGGATTTTTAGCTATGATAAAACTGTGGCAAAGAGGTCTTCATGAATCTTCTGAAGTGACAGTGAAGGGATTTAAATACAATCTTTGTGATGAATCAAAGAAAAGAAAATTTAGCAAAAAATTAAAGTTTCTCAAACGTCAATTTTTGAATGGAGACTTATCAAAGAAAGAGTGTTTGGATGCTATTCAGTCCTTTTTATCCTCTGTTTGAAAGAGTAAAATAAAAACATAAATTACATGTGTCTGTTGAGTTGAGTCAATTTTTACTTTTTATTTAGCTAACCAGATTGTAGGCTCAAATGAGCTTTTCTGATCAAGTTTGCCTGTTGTCTATCGTTATAGTTGTTTTGATTTTCGCTGTAAATACGTTTTCATCTTTTTCTCCAGAACCCCTGGTGCAATTTTGACAAAACTTGGCACAAAGCATAGGAAGTAAGGAGCCATGAAAGAAGTGTTCAAGATTCAACAGTGCAATTCATTTTCAATTTCTTATTTGTAAATCTAAGGACCAAAACTTTTCCCATAGTATCATGATTGTTTAGACCTCATGCTTTGATTTTTAGTTTTTCTCTAGGCTTTGAATATATCAATTTTTTTTCTGTGTATATAATTGCTCATTATGTTGAGTTTGGATGCAATTAACCGTTAATTTTCAAAACTTGTTTTGTTTTAATTAATTGGAACTGTTAAAGTAATTTAATTTTTACATCTTCTAATCACATGTACAATATTTTCTCCTCTATTGTGAAAGAAATCCAATTGTGTATAAACTGTAACGGATAATTCAGTTCAATTCATTTACTCTCTCAAAACCATGCATAAGGTACAAGAGGTATATATATACCGGTATAACATCTTTACATAGACAAACAGTCTGAATGAGCAGAGCTGGCTCATTTTGCATACGGAGGACAGATCTCATAATTTTTGGTAATGAAAATACACAGTTTATTTTTAAAAAGGTTGGTATCCGTCCAAAGATTAAGGTACTTAATATTTGGTTGGACATAGTATTTCCTTGCTAAAAAATCTTTTCTAATTGAAGTTAATGCATTGCATTCTAACAGATAATGAAATTCGTCCCCAATTGGTTATAATTACACAGATTGCAGATTCGTTCATGTCGTTGTAAATTATTCCAGCGACCAACCTCTATCGGAAGACGATGGTTACTTGTTCTATATTTCACAATAATATTTCTGAATTTTCTAGCTAGTGTATTTAAATATTCTTCACAAACAAACTTTGTTTTAAAGATCCTATATCTGATATATTTACTGGAGTCGTTGATATCCCTGTACCAGTTTTGAAGAAACTGATCTTTAAGCTTTTGATTAATTGAATCACTTGTCCACTTAATTGACACTGTAAAAAAAACTTGATCCACCTAAATATTACTCATATATAAATACTGCCTGTTCGGGAGGGTAACAGTTGAAATTGACACCCTGAGGAAACCATTGTCAACCGACGCGAAGGTTTTCGAGGGGTGTCAATTTCAACTGTTATCCTCCCAAACAGGCACTATTTATTTTTTTATACTGAATGTCTTAATTTTAGAGATTTTTTTTTACTGCTTTTATACAGAAATGACGTGAATTTCACGGCGAACCGTACGCGCATAATTTACGCGCATTTTAACAATTCGTTGTGTTACCCGTTGCTAAGTGCGTTGCTAACGCTGAGGGTAATAGTATATATAAATAGTGCCTGTTTGGGAGGGTAACAGTTGAAATTGACACCCCGAGGAAACCATTGTCAACCGACGCGAAGCGGGGGTTGACAATGGTTTTCGAGGGGTGTCAATTTCAACTGTTATCCTCCCGAACAGGCACTATTTATTTTCTTATAATGAATGTCTTAATATTAGAGAATATTTTACTGCTTTTATATAGAAATGACGTGAATTCTACGTCGAACCGTTCGCGCATAATTTATGCGCATGTAACAATTCGTTGTGTTACCCGTTGCTAAGTGTGTTGCTAACGCTGAGGGTAATAGAACGGATTGTCAACTGTGTCTTAACCAATCAGATTTCAGTATTTAACATGAAAGTATAATAAAACGGATTATCCACTGCGTCTAAACCAATCAAATTTCAGTACTAGTATTTAACATGAAAGTATAATGACATTATTTATTCCTCGGAACCCACGGGTTTTCTATCCGTTACACTGCTTTGAAAACCCGTGGGTTCCGACGATGCTTATTCCTGTAATGTTAAAAACATATGGATTGGTGGGCTGGTTTTTCGTATATAAAATAAAGATAAAAATAAAGCTATTGACGACTCTGGTGCAGAAGGTGAACATATGATAAAATGGGAGGTTAAATCTTCCGTGACCAGGTATGGAGCTCCTGATTTTCTGAAGTTCCACCTTTCTGTACCTAGCTGTGCATTGCTGTTTATCCGCCCTTATTTGTTCTAGTTATTAAGTTTTGGTAAAGAAAATTGTTACTTACTTGACTTTTAAATACCGGTATATATTATGGAGAGGCCTTCAAAGCAGGAAACTAGCGTTACAAGGCACTAATTTAGATACTGCAAAACATTGTGTTACATTAATTACTATTCATAATATAACTCTATGTAAGGAACTACGCACGATAATCCTTGATCCCCTCCTATAATTAACATTTCAATATTTAAGAATTTTCTAATTAAGTTCCATTTAATACAAAGTATAGCTAGGAGAATAATTGTTTTTAATTTTCATCCGAAATCTTGTTCTTACGGGGCTTGAAGACTTTTCCAGCAAAATCAGCCCCCCCCCCCCCCCCCCCCCCCCTCACATGATAGGTATCTCGACAAACTTTCTCATCATTGAATTTATGTATTTACATTACCCAGTGTCTTTGTCTGTGCCATAACATTACAAATCGATTTTGTAATGTATAGTCTAGATACGTCTCGTCAATGACTATTTTAATATTTAGTCGTACAATTGCTGAAATTCATATCAATTTCATTTAGGAATAAGGAATATTATGATATGATCAAATACGATCGGGGTGATCAAATCTATCATAAAGTCCTTCGGCTTCGTAATACAATATTTCGTTTTAGTCTGTAAACATACATATATGTTCTCCTCTCGTATTCAAAGCCAGGAACTTTTTTTCGAGTGGGGGTGGGGTGGGGTACTTTGGTGTAACCAAACACGCACAATTAGCTCTCTATTTCACCATATAATTCATACTTGTAAAATTTCATTCGATTGTTTGTATGAATGAAATACATTTGATAAGACACCTTAAGACTGCCCAAATATAGGCATCAAAACAACTCTAACGTTAGTAGTCCTTTATGAAATTGTTAGAATGCCCGTAAAACAATTTATAACCGACGGAAAAAAATAAATGAATATAAACCGGTCAATTCTTGGAGACGGTCAGTTACTAACAATTTGTAAACAAAAATAGGCCAGGGTTGCCATGTTGGAATCAATACAAACCAACCATTGACCTATAAACATAAAGAAAATTTGAAAATATTTGATTTTTTTCTTAGTATCCTAACCACTGGACGCTTGTTTATATCTCGCAAATCGCAATACCCCAGATTTATATGTTATATTTAAACTTTTAATTGAAAGAATCATATTGACAATTTTGCAGATTATTTCTTTGTGAAGGTGAAGTTTCCAACAGAGTAAGCAGTAACGATAACAAACTGTTTGGCGTTTGTGTGCAGAATCTATGGATCTCTTGCTGGATCATAAATTAGAAACACTCACAAATCGCCTTTCATACAGTAATGAAAATAATCAGGGAACTTAATAATTTCTCAAATACATGTATTCTTTGAATAAATTGTACAAATTATTTTGATTTTCCCATTTTAACATATTTCAACATATGCAATATTTTTAAATACAGAAAAGGTTTAATATTTTAATAAAAGTATATGTCATGTTTATTAAACTAGAAATATTTGATACACATCTAAGGCAGGATTTACGTTATGTCCTGTAAAACTTTTTTTAAAGGAGGAGGACTGTTCACACAATTCTATCTCAGCGGACAGTGTTATTAAAAGGGCAGTTTGTTGTTTATTAAAATCTTAATAACATTAAAATGGAAACAGTTCTTGATTATCAATTAAATGGTCTTGGCAACAAAATGAAAGCCCCCCCCCCTTTTTTAAACTTAAATTCTCCCTCTTCATCAACCTTCATTGAAGAACACACAATGTCCAGATTTATACATTAATTTAAGATGACTTCTGAGTGTTCACCCTGATAATAAAATGAAAATTATACGAAATAAAATAACGTGATATTTTCAACATCTAAAGTCTGTCCCAAGTTATTGCTTCCATCACTTTTTAATGATTTTTAATAAAAATACACATACCCGTGAAAGAATTACAGTTGAAATCGATGAAATGGAAAATATCCAAGATATCTTCATTGACAAATTATCTCTTTTCACTCATAAAAGTTTACAGGAACGAAAACGAATTTCTTACGGAGATTTAAAATGGGAAATGTTTACATCTTTTCTCCATTCGGAAGCACTCGGGACAATTCGCGCAATTTTTGAACGTTATCATCCGTCTGGGGTTATAAATGGCTGATGCAATGCAAAATCCCCGTAGACTTTCTATTTTGGGATGTGTATTGAAACCTGAAGAGGTATAGGGGCGTTTCAAAACAGATAATCTGGACATTTTACATATGAGTGGATGAACGTAGTTTGAGCGCCAAGGTATTTATTATCGAAATATCAAGCGAAAAGTGGTGGAAGCAAAAACTCGGGACAGAGTATAGTAACCATAACCGATATGTCTCCTCATCAAAAGCACAGATAAAATAAGTCTATACTGATTGATTCAATTAAACATGACGTAACCTCATGAAAAGAATTTGGTAGTTTTCTGCGCACGTTTGAAGTAAATGGCAACCTTTTGATATATATATCCCCGAGTACCCAAACTCCGTCACCATAAGCAGAAAACCTCCCGCGTTTCTCTGTAAATTATTTTTTGTGGTTTTTATCATTTGCAATCACTAAATATAATCTCAAACAATATAATTTATAAAATTATAAACAAAAATATTTTTATTTTTATTCAAATAAGCCCTCTGAATACGACCGTTATCACGCGTGCCTATTATATCTTATGAACCTAACTCCGTCACCCACATGCTCTATGATATGGCAGGGAATGAAGACACATTAACAATTTAGTTAAAACTCCATTTGTATCTAGGCCAAGTTATAATAAGTAAAAATGGTGCATACAATTTAAATTTTATTTAATTTTATCGAAATGAAATGATCGCCAGAATAAAAAATGGGTCAAGGTAACAACAATCACAATGGCCTTTTCAGAATGTATGGATGCAGTTTGATTTATTCCTTACACATTTCATGTATTTTATATCATTAATTAATATATATTACTTATTATTATTTATTACAACATTTTTAGAAATGTAGCATATTCTAAATAGCGATATACCGGAGATATCTATACCCTGTATAAAGCAAAAGTATCGGCATGAGCGATTTGACGTTATCATCGAGAGTAGTGCATAAAGGCAATTGCGGACTGAAAAAAACGTAATAATAACCTTAATCAAAAATAAATAACATGTGAAATGTTTCATCTTGACCTCTCTAAAAATGGCTGACCACCGTAAATGATCGAATGGGCCCGCATGTCAGAAATATTGATATTTTAGTGCACCCGTGAAAAAGTTTTTGCTGATTTCACACAATTAATGGTGCATAAAATGAACACGGTTTAATTCTGTTATTTTTTGACAAATTCTTAAATTTAACCGTTGCAAATTGTTGACATTTGATTAAAGATTTTTGACATGTAAAAAATGACGTCATAATCGTACTTGATTTCAAACGGCGAGGAGTTTCCCGAAAGTGACGAAGTTAGGGTAGTGACGGAGTTAGGGGGCTATGCGATATATATATATATATATATATATATATATATATATATATATATATATATATATATATATATATATATATATATATATATATATATATATATATATATTATATATATATATTATATATATATATATATTATATATATATATATATATATATATATATATATATATATATATATATATATATATATATATATATATATATATATATATATATATATTAGTCTTTAGTAACAGTTTTAAAATTAAAACTCTTAAAATGGACAGAATGACCAGCATGGAAAGAGCCAGAGCCGTTGAAATATTGGTGTCTGAATTGTACTTACTTTAAATATGCTGTTCATTTTGTCTTTGACATTGTTTTAAATATTAAGCAATACGAACAAAGAGTTATTTTGATTAACATAATTTTTCTCTTCAATAATTGTATCATCAATTCCATTGGCAACCTAAAGCAATCCGTCAGCTTTGGGCGAAATTCAGTGTTTGTGATATGGAGCAAAGGTCAAGGTCTCGGGTTGCAAACAAAGGTCAAGATCGCTATATTGTTGCTGTTGATAGTAAGGGCGGGATCAAGACATTCCAACAGCAAGACTAACAACTGTGTTTTTCAATAAAGTATGTAAAAACATTATCTTGGGTGAACATTTATAACTCTGGTTCAGTTTTCAATACATATACATCTCAATCAGAGAATGTTTGACAAATATTTGAAATTAGTCCAAACTATCTTCGGACGTGTTCTAAATGTCCCGTTCTGCTAACCATAGGTTTAAAAATATCCGATGGAAAATCCGAAAACTCCGAATTGTTATTTTTGTACACGGCTTCGTTTACTCGGTTAATCTTATAAAAGTCGGATTTTCCGCGGACCGAACCATCCATACTCTTATAGCTTGTGGGCGGTGAACAACCTAGAAAAACGGTAGGTAATATTTATTATTTATTTATAATGCACATTTAAACCTTATACAGTGAGACCACCTTCTTCCTAAACCTTCATTATTTTTTTTCTTCTGTAAAAAGTAGTATACCAGCTATCACCATATTTGCAAGAAGGCTGGTAGCCTATATAGCTTGGTTTGGATTGTGAATTTCAAGGGGTACAAAGACCAAATATCATATCCTTAAGATTGATGACGTTGAACTGTACTTCTTTATAAAGTTAAAATAGAGTACAATCGGTGAAAAAAAGCAAAATCCTTTCGAACACAAAGGGTATGTATATAAGATTACTGCTGTGTTTCATTTGTAATACAAGTATGCCAGAAACTCTGTATATAAAGTGAATCAGAAATACGGTCTCTGTCCTTCTTAATTGATATTACGGATAAGTTTTAAAAAATCATATCCAACTGAATGTTTATTCCAGAACAAAACGGCTTGTCCTGGATGTAAAAGTGGCGGTGTTTGCTTCAAGTGCGACAAATGCGGGGCCCTGCAGTGCAAGAACAAGTCGTGTAAGCACCACCACGCCAAAGCCGCCAGCAGCTGTGGTTCCTGTGGAAAATCCGGGGGACAGAAATCGGTTTAAAAGCTGGTCAGTAGCCCAGGTCGTTAAAAACAATTGATAACACACAGCAATATCAAAACAGATTAGTGTGTTATGAACAGAGAAATACCGTCAGATTAAAAAAAATCATTTTTTACTGATCGGCCTGATTAACATGACCTGCATTGTTAATTGTGTATTAATATCTTTAAAATCAGTTTAAATGTAAAAATAATTAGGTCTGCTTTTTTTTATATTGTAGGTAACTGTGACAATCACTGTTCATATCGAACACACCCGATTTTATTTTTCCCATAATTCTTTGCAACGTGCTTGGCCGACGCTAACAATAGGCGCTAAGTTATACCCGGCCGAGCTGTCCAGCAATTAAGACGTGCTTAGTGTGTGAAGGGGGTATCGTGTTAGAAGCCTGTGTGGCATGTTTTAGTTTCACAAGTTCAGCATTTGACGCGGACACGGATAGCTGACCGTGGTAAGTATTTATTTAGTTTGGTGTAGTTTATTTGTAAATTTTTGCCTTTTTATTAGTATTACGCAGTCGTCCTATAAAGTCACCTTGACCATTGTTCACTGTAGAGTTACCTGTGTGTTCACTGATGTGTGACTTTAGCGAGAGTGTTTAAATGGAATTCGTCTTTTTCTATAGTACAGTTTTTGCTATAGCTGTATAAAGAAACGGTGATTTAAAGGGCTATTTTCTATGCGTTATTTTATTTTACAATTTATTGTCACTTTTTCCACTTAACTACTTGGGCGGAAGTGCGTCACCGGAAGTCTCAGACGCCATATTGTTTACTGTAAACAAATAACTTAGTTACCATATACTTACAATATTTTGAGATGTTGCCTTTAATATAATACTATTTATACATTATCATAGTTTGATACTATCAGTGAGATACTTATATGATGTATTATACAATATTGTTTTTATTATGGTGTTATGGTGTCACTTGTACACTTATTGTAGTGTCATATTGTTGATGTTGAGAAGATGATGTTATGGTGATGATGACGACGACGATGATGATGGTCATGTCGATGAAGATGATGTAGATGATGTCGTTCATGGTGACGTCGGTGATGATTATGAAGTAGATGATTATGGTGATGACGATGATGTCTATTATGATTATGGTGTTGTAGTTGATGATGTTGACGATAGTGTCGATGATTATGATGGCGATGGTGATGATGATGATTGTGGTGACGAAACTACTCTAGTTGTGGTTGTCCGTAGTTGGTCCAGGACTACAGCCCCGGAGATTCGGACACTCTTCTAATTTATTTTTGGTCATTTGTATAAACATCATATTTTTTCTTGTTGAGTGAAAGGTGTGTGAGTGTTTGTGTGGTTTAGTGTTTATATTTCTATCTTTTCTTTCTTTCTCTTATTTTTTTTTGTTATTAAATTTTGTTAAATTTAAGATGTCTTGTTGTTGTTTGGAGTAGCCTCCGCTCATCCCGTTACAATTGGTGGCAGCGGTGGGATGAGTTGACTCCTCCAGATACTACAAGATATCTTTATAAGTGAACAGTTGCCAAGGTTTATTTTATTTTTCATTTTTTGATCTCTTTTGTAGTACATGTAAGAGCAAGTGTAGGTCGTTGTTTCCTTTTCCCTTGGTGAGTACATTACGTTAGGCAGATTGTTTTGTTAAAAGTTGAGAAGTTAGTCCCTTTATGAGATAATTTTGAGGTAAGTTGGTCTGTCAGTCAATGCACCATGTCTACTGTCAAGGAGATGCTGGAGCTACTTGAAGTGGGGACCAAGATGGGGATGAAGGATGAAGACCTTCAACAATTCGTGAAGGACGAACAGGCCAGAATGCGGGACGAACGTGAGAAACATAGAGTCGAGAGACAGGAGGAGAGAGACCAGGAGGAGAGAGACCGCGACTTCAAACTACAGATGGAGAAAGAGCGCGCCGCAAGAGAACATGATGAGCGAGAGCACGCCCGATTGATAGAAGAAAAGAGACATCAGCAAAAACTAGAAGAACTGGAACTTGATCACAAACTGCAACTCGAGAGATCTCACATGAATCCGAGTGTTGTGACTAAAGAGGAGAAAGAAACTTCTCAAGTGATAAAAGGACCAAAACTTCCTCCGTTTGAGGATTCGAAAGACAACATTGACGCGTACATTCAAAGATTTGAGATATACGCAACAACGCAGAAATGGAATAAAGACACGTGGGGGACTCATCTTAGCGCATTACTCAAAGGAAAGGCACTGGATGTGTTCGCAAGACTCTCACCCGAAACAGCACTTGATTTCAACGAGTTGAAGAACGTCCTGTTGAAACGATTTGACATGACGGAGGACGGTTTCCGCAAGAAGTTCCGATTTTCAAAACCAGACGGAAGTGAAACTTTTATGCAATTTTCTACCAGACTGGACAGTTACCTTGAGCGGTGGATTCAGCTGTCTAAGACTAACAAGACATTCGATGATCTGAAGGACTTGTTCTTACGTGAACAGTTTTTATTGTGTTGCTCGAAAGAACTTGCCTTATTCCTAAAGGAGAGGATTCCTACTTCGATCCAAGACATGGCGCGATACGCGGACCAGTTTGCTGAGGCCAGAACAGTGACATCCTCTTCACTTACGCAAAAACCGCTCTTTGACAGACGACAGCAGTCCGATAGACAACCGCCGTACAAAGATTCCGTGCAACAAAACCAATCTGGAAATGCAGTGAAGTGTTATGAGTGCGGACGACAAGGACATAAAGCCTTTAACTGCAACTTCCGCAAAAGTCCGAATAACAGGCCGTTTAATTCGAGCGAGAAACAAGAAACAACACCGAAACATACTTACCCTAGTGATTTTCAACGTGGGTCGTACAATAATGGGAACCATGGATATCCAGGACGCGGTAGAGGTCGCCAAGGAGCCGCGAGTGTCGTCGAGAAACATGGAAACTTACCGTGTGTTGGTGATTCGGTTGCTTTCTGTGAAACGGAAATGCCAGTTGTGAAAGGATGTGTTGGCAATAAACTAGTGACTGTGCTAAGAGACACAGGTTGTAGTGGTGCCGTTATTCGTAGAGAACTGGTAAACGATGATCAACTAACAGGGACATCTCAACGATGCAAGTTAGCAGACGGTCGTATTATTGATTCAGATGTGGCTAGAATTGATGTCGATACTCCTTACTTTACCGGAAGTGTTGATGCTTGGTGCTTTGATTCGCCTTCGTACGATCTTATTCTTGGTAATATTCGTGGAGTAAGGAAACCACATGAACCAAATCCAGCCTGGATTCATTCCGTTGAAAACATAGCAGCTGTTGAAACGCGTGCGCAACTGAAAAAGAAACAGTCTCCATACAAACCATTGAAAGTACCGGAAGCAATACGGGATGTATCGCCGGAGGATATCTTACAAGAACAACGAAACGACGAGACACTGAAAAAGTTATGGAGCTTAGCTGAGAGTGGACAGCTTAAACATTTCAGTGACGGCGGATTTTCAAAAATGTGTGAACGGAAGCAAATGTTGTTCAGAGAATTTTGCAGTCCCAAAGTGTCCAGTGGAAAACTTTTCCGACAGTTAATCGTTCCTCGGAAATACAGAACTATCGTCATGAAGATAGCACATGAAACGCTGATGGGTGGTCATCTGGGATCAAAGAAAACAACCGACAGAGTAGTGTCCGAATTTTACTGGCCAGGAATTCAGTCAGACATTAGACGGTTTTGCAGATCATGTGACGTGTGTCAGCGGACTATTCCGAAAGGAAAAGTACCTGCAGTACCGTTAGGACAGATGGACTACAAGATCGATATGGGAGGCAAGCTGAAAACTTTCCACGCAAATCTTCTTAAGAAGTATGTTGAACGAGATACATTGAACTGTGGTGTTTTGTCAACATGTGCAATTTCACTCATAGACTTTAGTGACCTAGATGATGATGAACAACAGGACTCTATTCTTATGCCACCTGTTACTCAAACCGAAACAGCAAAGGACATAAAGTTTGCAGACAGACTAACACCAGATCAGTTGGAAACTGCTAAATCACTGTGTGATTCGTTCTCAGATGTATTTACGGATATACCTGGAGTGACGAACTTAGTGGAGCATAAGATTGTTGTGACATCGTCTGAACCTGTGCGTGTGAAACCATATCCAATTCCGTTCAGTACAGAGAAAACAATTACAGAAGAAGTTCAGAAAATGCTACAGTTGAATGTGATTGAGCCATCATCTTCCCCTTATTCAGCTCCAGTTGTCATAGCTCGGAAGAAAGATGGAACGAATCGATTTTGCATTGATTATAGACGACTGAACTGTGCTACGGTATTTGATGCAGAACCAATGCCCAGTCCAGAAAGCATATTTTCCAATATGACCGGAAAGAAGTTTGTGTCAAAGATAGACTTAAGCAAAGGATACTGGCAAGTACCGATGGCTGACGAGAGTAAGCCGCTTACAGCCTTTTCCACACCATCCGGATTGTACCAATTCAGGACAATGCCGTTTGGTCTTGTAAACGCGCCGGCAACATTTAGTCGTATGATGAGAAAACTACTTCAAGGTATGAACGGCGTAGAAAACTTTATCGATGATGTCATTGTTTTTACAGATACCTTTGAAGAACATCTACACATACTGAAGACTGTGTTCGAACGACTCAAGAGATGCGGGACTTGCGGCCAGACCGACAAAATGTTTCATCGGATTTGACAAGATTGACTGTTTGGGACATATGGTGGGCAACAAGTGTCTAGAACCAGAACAGGACAAGATTGATGCAGTCAGAAATGCGCCAATACCACAAACCAAGAAACAGGTTCGTGCCTTCCTAGGCTTAGCAGGATTCTACAGAAAGTTTATTCCGAATTTCTCTGCGATAGCCATTCCACTTTCTGATCTTACGAAGAAGGGCCAACCAAATAAAGTTATTTGGACTGAAAGTCAGCAACGAGCTTTTGATACATTGAAACACATGTTATCAGAAAGGCCAATATTGAAGTTGCCAGAATTTAATGAAACCTTCATTTTACGCACGGACGCTGCAGATGATGGGATAGGTGCTGTGCTGTTACAGATGGAGGATGACGAGAAACTACCCGTAGCGTACGCCAGTAGGAAACTTCAACCAAGAGAAAAGGCATACGCTGTTATCGAGAAGGAGTGTTTGGCGGTAGTGTGGGGAATACAGAAGTTCCACCAGTACCTTTATGGACGCGAGTTTCTACTTGAAACTGATCACCAACCCCTGACCTACCTTAACAAAGCAAAGACAGAGAACTCCAGACTGATGCGTTGGGCTTTGCAGCTTCAGCCATACCGCTTTAGGATCATTGCGATCAAAGGAAGCGACAATGTGGGTGCGGATTACCTGAGTCGTCAGTGAGATGTATAGTAGACAGTACAGGTATGTGTATAGGTTTTATTGTAAATACGTGAGAATTTTCAAAATTCAGTGATTGTTTATTTGAAATTGCAGGACAATTTTTTAAGGGGGGAGGTGTGTGACAATCACTGTTCATATCGAACACACCCGATTTTATTTTTCCCATAATTCTTTGCAACGTGCTTGGCCGACGCTAACAATAGGCGCTAAGTTATACCCGGCCGAGCTGTCCAGCAATTAAGACGTGCTTAGTGTGTGAAGGGGGTATCGTGTTAGAAGCCTGTGTGGCATGTTTTAGTTTCACAAGTTCAGCATTTGACGCGGACACGGATAGCTGACCGTGGTAAGTATTTATTTAGTTTGGTGTAGTTTATTTGTAAATTTTTGCCTTTTTATTAGTATTACGCAGTCGTCCTATAAAGTCACCTTGACCATTGTTCACTGTAGAGTTACCTGTGTGTTCACTGATGTGTGACTTTAGCGAGAGTGTTTAAATGGAATTCGTCTTTTTCTATAGTACAGTTTTTGCTATTGCTGTATAAAGAAACGGTGATTTAAAGGGCTATTTTCTATGCGTTATTTTATTTTACAATTTATTGTCACTTTTTCCACTTAACTACTTGGGCGGAAGTGCGTCACCGGAAGTCTCAGACGCCATATTGTTTACTGTAAACAAATAACTTAGTTACCATATACTTACAATATTTTGAGATGTTGCCTTTAATATAATACTATTTATACATTATCATAGTTTGATACTATCAGTGAGATACTTATATGATGTATTATACAATATTGTTTTTATTATGGTGTTATGGTGTCACTTGTACACTTATTGTAGTGTCATATTGTTGATGTTGAGAAGATGATGTTATGGTGATGATGACGACGACGATGATGATGGTCATGTCGATGAAGATGATGTCGTTCATGGTGACGTCGGTGATGATTATGAAGTAGATGATTATGGTGATGACGATGATGTCTATTATGATTATGGTGTTGTAGTTGATGATGTTGACGATAGTGTCGATGATTATGATGGCGATGGTGATGATGATGATTGTGGTGACGAAACTACTCTAGTTGTGGTTGTCCGTAGTTGGTCCAGGACTACAGCCCCGGAGATTCGGACACTCTTCTAATTTATTTTTGGTCATTTGTATAAACATCATATTTTTTCTTGTTGAGTGAAAGGTGTGTGAGTGTTTGTGTGGTTTAGTGTTTATATTTCTATCTTTTCTTTCTTTCTCTTATTTTTTTTTTATTAAATTTTGTTAAATTTAAGATGTCTTGTTGTTGTTTGGAGTAGCCTCCGCTCATCCCGTTACAGTAACTAACCACCAAGATGGCAGCTGTGATATTTTATGTGGTGTACATTCTTCTATATGCGTAATAAAGTATTGTTAACATTTCTTTAGTTTTAGTCTTGTTCTACTTATAGGACATTGAAGCAAAGTACATTTAGTTCAAATTAATTGATCCTCTTAGCCACCAATATATGACCCGTAATCGGCCATTCATGACCAATACATATTTCTTTTTCGATATCGTCAACATCGCGATGTATACAATATTGATACGATATCGATTTTACATTGTTAAAATTGCCGATATTTCTTTGCCGTTAACATCGTCGACATCGCAACGTCGACAATGTTGAGCCGATATCGAATTTACATACATTATTACATTGCCGACATTTACATACATTATTAACATTGCCGATATTTCTTTGCCGTTTACATAGTCGACATCGCAACGATGACCATGTTCAACCGATATCGAGTTTACATCCTCAACATTGCCGATATTTCTTTGCTGTTTACATCATCGACATTGTTGACATCGCAATGTCGACGATGTTGAACCAATATCGAATTTACATTGTCTACATAGCGAGTAGAAATATACAATGTAAGACATCTAGAATATCACCATGTTGGTCATCATTGCGATATTGACAATGTTGATGATGTAAACAGGATATAAGAGATACGATGTAGACTCGATGTCGATCATCATTGCGATGTCGACGATGTAAACAGGAAAGAAGGCACACGATGTAGACACGATGTCGACGATGTAAACAGGATAAAAGAGGTACGATGTAGACATGATGTTGACTCGATGTCGATCAACATTGCGATGTCGATTCGATGTTGGTCAACATTGCGATATCGACAATGTCGACGATGTAAACAGGATATAAGAGGTACAATGTAGACACAATGTTAACGACTATGTAAACAGGAAAGAAGGCACACAATGTAGACACGATGTCGACGATGTAAACAGGATATCAGAGGTACGATGTAGACACGATGTTGACTCGATTTCGATCAACATTGCGATGTCGACGATGTAAACAGGATGGAAAGAACACGATGTAGACACAATGTCAACTCGGTGTTGGTCAATATTGTGATGTCAACAGTGTAAACAGGTTTTAGGAGGTATGATGTAGACACGAAGTCTACACGTTGTTGATCAACACTGCAATGTCGACGGTGTAAACAGAAAAGAAGGCACACGATGTATACAATATATCGACTCGATGTCGATCAACATTGCAATATCGACGATGTCAACAGGATATAAGAGCTACGATGTCGACCCGATATCGATCAACATTGCGATGTTGACGATGTAAACAGAAAAACAAGACGCAGGATGTGGACACAATGTCGACTCGATGTTGGTCAACACTGTGATATCGAAAATGTATACAGGATATAAACCTATGCTGCAAATGCAAATTTAATAATTATGCAAATATGATATAACACAATGTCAACTCGATATTGGCCAACATTGCGATGCTGACAATATTGATAAAACATCGTGCATTGGACATACCAATGTGTTATATCATATTAATATTTATAACTTTTAACATTCTACTATCCATTCAAATAGGGAAAAGGCAGAATTGATTGATTGTATGTTCCTTTAATAGTTTCGATAAATATTCTACACATCGCTATTGTATTACCTATGCAGACATTCGGTCAATAATGCCAGTGATCAATATTTTTGACAAGCGAGTTTGAAACTTCTGGGACTCCCATCCAAATACATCTAAAGGGGGGTCAATCGACTGATGTGCAGTACCTCCAAATAAAGTTTGTTTGCAGTCTGTTAGCAAACAAAACGTTAACGCATGAGACTGACACTCCATGTTTTTCTGACGAGACGTAAACATTATACAAAGTAAAGGGGACGGCTACTCTGTGTCAGCGTAAATATGTACATGTACCATTACTGCTCGACAAAATCAGCTGTATAATATATCAGAAAGCTGTACAAGTAATGTGACAAAAAATAAACTTTCCTTAAAAAACAAAGAGGCTCATTGACAACATTGCTCACCTGAGCAACAATACCACCATAAGATCAGCTTTATGGAGTCATAAAATCTGAGGATTATGATTTAAACAAACTTGAAGTTGCAAGTCTGTACTTCAACTAATAGTTACCAGGTACTACTTTTCATCCAGATAACTAATTGGTTAATAATAAACGTTTTTAAATAAAATGTTTCATGAGCAAGTTACACATCAACAACAGTTGTGTACTCTGACTAAATAAGGAACTCTGTAGATGTTGGTATAACAGTTTACTCGGATAACAATAAATAGGTGTGCTGTAGTTATCTGTTAGGTTCCATTGTGGATGGTGCTGCAAACTGCATGGGGACACAGTCCTGTGTGCGGAGGTTGACCATGACAGCGGTGGAGGTCTGGGAGAACCTGGGAACACTGACCAG